>NC_039299.1:1046724-1201724 GCF_003368295.1 Carassius auratus | reverse complement strand
TTTTTTGCTCATGAAAATGTAGTTCTGCTAAATCTAACCAGTGAAAACTGTATTTTACTTCCCTTTCATCAGAAAAACACTACTGACTTTCCAAAGCTGTCAATCATTTGGCTCCAATATAAACCATTTTTATTTTACGATTCGTAGCTCTACTCGTATAAGCGTGTACGGATGGCTCTGTGTTATCTGACCTGTGCAGTGGTCACTGGACATCCATCATAGCTTATCATTAAAGTAAACAGCAGCAATACACAGACGTGCAGCCGAAGATCAGCCGAGCTTCAGAGCGATCCGAGGCCTTCGCTTGACTCTCCATTATTGGGAAACACCAGACCTGACCTGTGTGTGACTGACTCAACTCTTCAGTCAAAAGACACAGAAACACACACACACAGCTTTCAAACAAACAGCTCTAGGACTCCTTGTGCTATAGGATAACCAAAACTAAATCGTGTTTGTTTTTAACATTACTCGTTTTCAGCAAAGACTACTTTATAAAAACCTCTTTACATTTTAAAAGACATATGCCACTTCATATATTTTATTTGATTTATAATTTTGTTAAACTTATCCTCAGGAGCTACATGAACTAATTGGATACTTCTACTTTAATATAATATTAATTATTGTTTAGAATGAATTTTAAAAGTTTTTTTTACCTCAAGTTTAGCAGCACTTACAATTTATTTTGTCCTCTCTATATTCTGTTAAATGTTTTTTTTCTTCTTTTTATTTCCTTTTTTTTTTGGCTGTTGAAAGTATTTTCTGATTCTTGGAGTGATTAAAAAGTTTTCAATCAAAAATACCCTCACTAAAACCTTGGAACTCTTTTAATTTAAGAATTTTAATTTAAGAATTAACAATGTTTTTGCACAAAAAGTTTATAACAATAAACATATATGTTTAAATAGATTTTACAAGAAAATATTTTCCAGCACGCATTTTCTTACCAAAGCAATGCTATGTCGTATGCAAATACAAAACAGAAGAGCAATTATTTTATTTATATAAAATATATATTTTTTAATTATGGAGAGCCTGGGTGATTAAAAATATGCATTTTAGCATTATATCAGAGCAATTCTGAATGGCATTATTAAGCCAGGCTGCAAAACATCTCAAAATCCTTACATTAATTTCCCAATAAAACATTTAATTTCTATTTTATTACATTGTTTGCTTATTGTTTTTATTTCTCTTTTCTTGCAACACATGCATAATAAACATTTATGTACATCATTGTATTTATGTACAGTAAATGGCTGTTATAAATAAGTCTTTACATAAAATAAAATAAAATAAAATTTAATAAAATAAAATAAAATAAAATAAAATAAAATTAAATTAAATTAAATTAAATTAAATTAAATTAAATTAAATTAAATTAAATTAAATTAAATTAAATTAAATTAAATTAAATTAAATTAAATTAAATGTATGCATTTAGCAGACGTTTTTATCCAAAGCGACTTACAATGCATTCAGGCTATCATGTGTTCCCGGGGAATCGAACCCACAACCTTGCGCTTTATATTGCAATGCTCTACCAATTAAGCTATGAAAATACAGATGAAAATGCATACAATTATTTTCTTTGCAACGATGTGGCAAACTACTACTGTATGTTTATTGTTGCACAGTCTATTCATGCAACTATTTGTCTGAAGCTGCAGGCAGAAAACAGTAATACTGTGCAGTACGCAGTAAACACAATGCTAGTATTTCATTCTCTCTGAAACAGAAAGACATTGTGTCAGTGTGAGTATCAGGATGTTTACCGTGTTATCTGACTGAAGGACACATCTGACCTCAGAGGCTCTAAAGCTTACGAAAAACTGCAGATCCGAACTGAATATCCTTCTGAATAATCAGCACTATATCAAAGATTTATTCTAATCATTTATCACCATCTCTCTTTGTTTTTGGGGGGTCTCTAACTTCCACCCGACCTCTTTAAGACGTCACATATCAGAGCAAATGGTCGGACCATAGCAGAAGAACAGCACCCTAAACCAAAGACACCAGACTATCGCCCAGTTTTCACCTCTTCCATCTTCTGTCATGAGATCTGCCGCACTTCAGGAAACAAACATAGTTTACCATCTTTAGTGTCTTCTTCCTATTGCTTCAGAACCACACACTACAGACAAAATAGAAAGAAAACATCCAAAATAGATGTTTAAGTTTTTGATGTATTGTCCTTTATCTATTTGCGTCTGTGGATTTCAATTCTTCCAATCTTTAAAAAGTTTTTTCTCCACTTCAGAGGCACTTAAATGCACAAAAACTTAGAGTTTTATTCCTATCTGTATTCTGAAGGTTTTTACTGAGGAGTTTCTTCATATATTTTTCACCTGATTTTATTTTTGCACTTTATCTAATAGTTTCTGTAGATCTTATTAATATCGTATATCTTTTAAGGTCTTTTTTTGGGGGGATGTTGACAGTATTTTATGCTTTATGGAGGGATAAATAAAAATCTAAAATCCCTTCTGTAAAAACCTTTGCCTTTAATATCTCAGCAAGATTAAACCTGGTTTTATCCAGGGTTCAGATTTATCTTCTGGAAATGTATGCAAATTGGCAGATATTTAATTAATTAAAGCATCCTCTCCATATTTAAACAGCATTTCAGAAAACTCTTAATACATGTAATAATGTTTAATAATCAGTAAACTGGCTAAGTATGATTATATAGTTAATACTATAGCAGTATCTCTTCGTCAGTGCGTCTCGATGAGAAGGATCACGTTTCCTGCAGGTGTTTGTATTTGGTGTCCCTCGTGTTCTTGAGATTATCTGTGATTCTAGTCAAAGCTGTGCCTTGCTGACGCTCACATATGACTTTATTGAAACCGTCTCAAGGAGACGAGCAGAACCTTTGTATCGCACGCACAGATGCACATCAAGATTTCCAAAAACTGTCATTTTGTTACGACTCAAACTGTGCTGAGGTCTCTGTTTAAAATCCTCATCAAATTCTTGCAAAATCGAATCGTCTGAGCTGCTTTGCATTTATTGATTTATTTATCAATGATGCAAATACATTTGTTTCTTCGTCGGATTTTGAGAAATAAAGCATTGCATCAGTGTCTCGTCAATGGATGCTCTGTAGTGAATGGGTGCCGTCAGAATGAGAGTCTGATAAAAACATCACAATAATCCACAGTCCATCAGTGAACATCTGGAGAAGACAAAACCTGAAACAAATCCAGCTTTAAGATTATTCTGACTTTAAACTGCAACAATGTTTCCTCCTGTTCCGAATCAGGAGAGAAATCTGCACAGATCAAACACTAAGCACTAAACAAATGCAAGAGTGGATTTTGATGTGAAAGACAACAAGAGATGGATTGTAAAATTATAAGTAAAAAATGTCTTAATCCTGGATTTGTTTCATCTTTTGTCTTCTCCAGATGTTCACTGATGGACTGTGGATTATTGTGATGTTTTTATCAGCTGTTTGGACTCTCATTCTGACGGCACCCATTCACTTGCAGTGAGCAAGTGACGCAATGCCACATTTCTCCAAATCTGTTCCCATGCAGAAACAAACTCATCTGCAGTAGATTCTCAGAAAATCGACCTCCAAGTCTCATTATCTTTAAAGAAAAACTTCGGCGTAATAAACATTTCCTCCGGTGACAAAAATCTTGGATCTGGAGTCAATCTTTCAGGACGTTTCAGGATGACAGAACGTGTTTGTTTAGCATAAGAGAACTGTAGATCAGGAAGAAGGTTAGACAAGGAAATGGAAACAGAAAGAGTGATTCTGAAAAGCGATGCAACAGAGGGACCCTAGCGAGGGTGCACACTGGTTTTGGGGCTTTCAGTGGTTCAGCACGATGCTTCCCAGAACCCCTGGGGTGCCGCCAACACAAACCCCGGGATGCCTGTCTGACCGGGGGAGGGACACAGCGGCGCCACGCCGATTTCCAAGACAACTTATCTCTCCTTCAGTGATAATGCTGTCAAAATACCAGCCAGGATACAGCCGAGAGGAACTAGCTAAACCTCTCTGAGGGACGATACGTTTGTCATGTTCTCATTCATTCATTCCCATGTTTGAAATGTCTTGCTATCTCTCTATCTATCTTTTTTTAGGTAATTTTCCAAAATGTAAAAAAAAAAAAAAAAGTGCACATTTGAAAATAAAGCAAACTTTAAAATAAAATAAGGTATTATTAATGGACAGTAAAAATACCATATTACATTATAGATTGCAAAACGAATTTATTGTTAACTTTACACACACTGGTCACACACAAAACAAACCAATGTGCCTTTCGAGGTCAAAACTGAGCTGAACTGAAGTGAAACACTATGAACACTGAGACAGGACACACTCAATCCATGCATTAACACACAGCAGCATCTACAGGAACTGAGGAGCAGTGCATCTTCACACTCACTGCTCACAGGTTCAAGAAGCACAGTAGCCTATGAGGAAAATATTAACAACCATAACATGTAAAAAGTTTTGACATGGAGTTCCCACCATACTATTTTCAGAGCGACAACTGTTGTGTAGCTATCTGTTTCTTGAGTTATCAGATCTCTTGTCAAAGATTATATCTGCTTTAAATACTGCAGAAATAAATATAATAGTAAAATACTAATGGTTTTTTTTTTTACATCTGTTTTTGTGCATGTTTTTGACGTTTACTTTTATATACAGTTTTGACCAGCACGCGTCACGAGCGCGTGCCGTTTTGAATCGGTGAATCATTTTGAGTCGGATCTCCGAAAAGATTCGTTTTTCCCATCACTGCTTCACTGATTCACCCAGCAAACCACTGAACCAATGTCTATTGTTTTTACCTGATGTATTGTATTCATCTGTAGAGATTTTAATGTGTAACGTTAACGTGTTAGAGTAGTGATTCGAAGCTTCGAAATGTTCGTTTCGTATAACTTTTTTTTTCTTTTCTTTTTTTTTTCTTAAGAAATGTAAAAACACTAGTTTTTATTTCAGGAAATGAACATCTAGATGAAGTTAACTTATCTGTCTAACACAACGCGACCAAAACAAGTGTGACTTGTCCAGTGAGTGTGTTTTTCAAATCGCTTTTCCGTTTGTGTTTTTTGTCCCACCGGAGGTTCCGTCTCAGCTGAAGGGCATGACAGTCACATGATACAATGTAGCGTTTCGATTCTACACAACATTTATCAATTAATCGACTCTAATGCTCGCGACCGCGGATTGTAAGTGCTATTTATTTGTTTCTTGTTCGAATTCTGTCTATTATCATCACTGTGATTTAGAAACCGTCTTGTTTTTAAAACGCAAAGGCCGTAAACATGTTCGAGAAACACCAACATTTCTTCCTCGTTTTGTCATTTGTTAGCATTTAAATGTTCCTTGAGCCGGATTTCCTCTTATTTTCATATTAGATTATTCCTGGATTATCATTTTTGTCTATATTTAGAAGTAAAGATGCGTTTAAGAACTAATCTGGTTTCATTGTATTTTTAAATATCTCAAATATTTTAATTGTAATCGGAATTACCGATGGTTTATGAATAATATTATTATATTTTTTAGTTTTTTTAAGCATTTACAGTTGTTTACATGCACCTTACAAATTCAATCGGTGTAAACTGATCTAATATAGTTATTATTATATATCTCATGTAGCTTCTAAAGAGCCGAGTAAATGAAAAGTAAGATTTATAAGCAAAATATGTAATTGCTATTATTTGGAAAAGCTTATTTAATGCAGTGCTGGATAAAAACAAATGCATTTTTTTTAATGGAGTGATTAGCATTTTCCTGTTTCTGCAATGCATGTGTAAACTTGATCTGTACTTCATGATTTGTTGCTATAATAGAGAAGTTCTGTCATGTGAAAATGCATCATTTATTTAGTAACTGATTACACATGTGATCTAGATTATGTAATCATATTCCAAAAATTAAGTACTAGTAAATTAGATTAAATTACATTTCGAAATTCTCAGAATCAGACTGCAGTACTTTTATTTTGGATAAAATTATCACATATTATTAACCCTCGGCAGCTCCTTTACAAAACCCCAGTTTCGGAAACTTTGACAAAATGTAAGGTTTAATGTAATCCATTTATTTTATAAAAAATACAGTAAAACACTAATATCTAATATCATCATATTAGAATGATTTCTGAAGATCATGTGACACTGAAGATTGGAGGAATGATGCTGTAAATACAGCGGAGCATCACAGAAATAAATTACATATTAACAGAGATTCACATAGAAAGTAGTTATTTTAAATGGTAATAATATTTAAAAAATTTTATTGTATATTTGATCAAATAAATTCAGCCTTGGTGAGCAGGAGAGACCTCTTTCAAAAACATTTTAAAACAAATTTAATTATCCCAAAGTTTTAACCAATTCTCTATCTATCGATCTATCATCAGAAATGATACAAAAATGCAGCTTTGATCACAGAAATAAATTATATTTTACTGTATATTTACATGGAAAACAGTTATTGTAAATGATAATAATATTTCACAATTTTATTTAATGCACTTCATGTAGTTAGTAATAAAGAATAGAATATATTTTCCTAATCTTTGTATCTTTAAATCAATACTAATCTAAAAGTAGTCTGATTGTATGTGTGTGTAATGTGATGGATTATGTCACTAGCATCAGTTCTTGTATGTGTAATGTGGAAGCAGTAACAGATAGCACTCTCTGATTGTGACGGTCAGTGTGTGTTGTGTTCATCAGTTGTGTGTCACTGATTGGGCTGAAGGACTGAAGCTTCATCATGCCTGTGAATGCCGCTGTGATTCGAGGAGTGCAGAAGCTGGTGCTGTACGAGACCAGAGCCGTAAGTCACATTTCAGTCATTGCTTTGAGTATGATTTTGAATTAAAAAAGCTCTGGTGTTTTAAATGCTTTGGTGTTTATCAGATCAGCAGCTGTGTATGAATATATATATATATATAAGGAGGTTTCTGACTGTGTCAAGCTGTCACACAGATGCTGATGTCTTTGTGTGCTGCTAGATGGCAGTGTTTAGTTGTCATTAAACTGAGATCTGCAGCCATCACATCTTCAGTCTGTACTGTTTTAATAAAAATTAAGAATTTAGATTTTTGCATAAAGAAAATCAAGTCAGGTTTAGGACCATATATGCAAAACTTAAGCCTTAAGTGTCAAATTTTCAAAATTGAGGTTTATGCATCATCTGAAAGCTGAATAAATCATCTCTCCATTGATGTGTGGTTCAATATTTGTCTGAGATGCAACTATTTGAAAATCTGGAATCTGAGGATGCAAAAAAAATCTAAATATTGAGAAAATCAACTTTTAAGTTGTTCAAATGAAGTTCTTAGCAATGCATATTATTAATCAAACATTCATTTTTTATATAGTTATGGTAGGAAATTTACTAAATCTATTCATGGAACATGATCTTTACTTAATATCCTATGACTTAATGATTTTTGCCATAAAAGAAAAATTGATCATTTTGACCCATACGATGAATGTATTTTTGTCTATTGCTTCCAATACACCCAAGAGACTCCAGACTGGTTTTGTGCTCCAGGGACACATGTGTGTCTATTAGGACATTATTTTCATGGCGATTAAATCAAATTTTGCCAATAAGTTCTCATTATTGTAGTATGCAGAATGCTATTTAAATAACATTTCACAAAAGAAAATCTTGACACATTCTAAAAATGAATAACTTTTGTAAGTGAAAGTGTTCTTAATCGTCCAAATCAGGTATTTCTAATCAGAATAGAAGATCAGACAATACAACTACAAATTACTTGATTTATTTACATTAGAGTTTATATGAATGTATAAATTAGAAAAATATTTTTTATTGTTTTGTAAGAAGTTTTCTCTGCTCGCTAAGGCTACGTTTATTTGATCAAAAATACAGTAGTGTTGTGAAATATTATGATTTAAAAGAACAAATCAGTACTTTATTCTGATTTCTGAAGATCATGTGACACTGCAGACTGGAGGAATGATGCTGAAAATAAAACTTTGATCACATGATTAAATTAAATTTTACTGTACATTCACATAGAAAACTGTTATTTTAAATTGTAATAATATTTCATAATTTAAAAAAAAAAAATTCTACCTCCGCAAC
Organism: Carassius auratus; assembly: GCF_003368295.1. NCBI lineage: Eukaryota > Metazoa > Chordata > Actinopteri > Cypriniformes > Cyprinidae > Carassius > Carassius auratus. Next base: position 1,193,614 of record NC_039299.1, on the reverse strand, counting down.
ATTAAAACAAAGTTTTGTCAGTTTTATTTATTTATTTTTATAATTATTTTTTATTATTTATAATTAATACATTTTTTATTTGTTTTTGTTATTTTACAAATTGTAATGTTTAATAGTCAAATAATGTAAATATGGCTCCGGTTCCTTCTTCAGGTTTTTTTTCACCAGTTTTCTGGTCCATCAGGTGAAAATGATGCAGCACACTGTCCTCAGCAACATGCATGGTATTCTGCTCAATACTGTGTAATAAAACATTGATTCAAGTGCAGTGCGCATCATTTACTGTGTGCAGACAGACAGTGCAGTCCAATGTGAGTCCATTGTGTCCCTTTAATTTCATGCTGTATCTTACGCTCTTTTAAAGCACAGAACAGGACAGATCAGATCATTTATGAGCGCAGCTGTCATTCATGACCAAACACAGACTATAATAACAGAGATTATTAGCACTGACTGTCTCTATCTTCCGTTTGTCGACTTCACTGGGGGTCTTTAGTGTATCCTACCTGGAAATCTGTCCAAATAAAGAGCAAAATGCCTCAAACCCTGCTGTTTTTCTTCATATTCACTCAACGGCTCTTCTGGATGTTTGATATCCTGCTTTATATTTCGCTCCAATATCAAAATATGGAAGTAAAGTTGTTTTCTTGCATAAAGAGTCTATTTTAAAAGTCTATTTTAAGTACTTTTTCATGACAATTAAAACACATAAATTCGCATTACTGTAAGGTGCAGTATTTGATTTTAAATATGATTTGCTAATTTGCTAAAGATATCGCAATAACAAGAATTGATTGAAATGACTTCTGTAAGTGTGCTTAACTGATGATTTTTAATGGCTTCATTCATTTTCCTTATGCAAATATGAATATATGTATAATTATTATAATAAAATGTAATATAATTTTTTTTTTTTTTTTTTTATGTGACACGTTTTTTTCCTGAGTTTCACTCATTCGGTCATTTAAAAATATGTTTGTTGCTTATGAGAAATGGTTAATTGATTGTAATTGTTAGTTTGTGATGGTTTGCTCAGAGGTATTTTCTGGTGGGCAGTAATAACGCTCAGACGAAACACCGCGTCCTGAAGATCGACCGCACTGAACCGCGAGATCTGGTCATTATTGATGATAAGGTAAGATGCTCATTATCTTCACAAAGAAGACAACATCAAAATATGTTTCAACCCATTTTACTTGGTGGTATATTTGTTTGTAGCCTTGTTAAACCAAACATTATTTTATTTTTGTTATTTTTATTATAAATGGCATTTTTATGTTTCTTTGTTGCTTTAATTTGTTTTTGTTTTTAGTTTTAGTCATTTTTGCTTTGTCTTTCACTAGTTTTACTTTGTTAGTGTGTAGCTTTAATTTTATATTTGTTTTAGTAATTTTTTTATGTGCTTTATGTTATTATTATTATTACGTTTGTTATATTTATAAGCATATTTATTTTAGATTTAGTTTAATGTTAATGATTAGTTATAAACTCTAAATTGCATAATATTGTGCACTTTTGTCATTTATTTATTTTTTATTTTTAGACATCTTGTTATGTGTTTTTTGTCTTTTTAGGTTTAGTTTCTATAGCTTAAAAAATTATATTTATTTTAGTGTTAGTAATTATGTGCTTTTGCCATTTATATTAGTTTTTCTTATTTAAATTTTTCAATTTAGCTTTATTTTATCTTCATTTGAGTTTTAGTACTTATGTGCTTTTTTTAATTTTGTTTTTGATATTTCAATTTAGGTTCAATTTATTTTATATTTTTAGGTTATTTTATTTCAGTTAGTTGCAAATTAAACTTTTTTTTATTTTTTATTTTATTTTATTTTATTTTATTTTATTTTATTTTATTTTATTTTATTTTATTTTATTTTATTTTATTTTATTTTATTTTATTGAATGGAATGGAATGGAATGGACAATAAAATGGCATTTGATGAATTTCATCCCTGAATTGATCCATTGCAATTCATTGTTTGTGAAGGTTTGCTCCGTGTAAATGTGTGTGTGTTTCACTGTGACGGTGTGTGTTTCTGGCAGCATGTTTACAGTCAGCAGGAGGTGCGAGAGCTTCTGGGACGTCTGGATCTCGGCAATCGTACTAAGATCGGGCAGAAGGGATCCTCCGGTCTTTCCAGAGCCGTTTCTGCCCACGGCATTGTGGGTAAGAGCCTTTTCCCTAGTTTCATTTTCTCTGTTTATTCATCTTCCTCTTTGCCTCCGTCTTGTCAATTAGCTTTGCACTAATGCAATAAGCCGACATTGTATCGCTGCGGTTTTTAGCACAGACACGTGTGTCGTCTGAAGGTCAGACAAACGCTTCAGAAGATGCCCACGCTGTTTACCCGAGACGCTCGGCTCCCCGTTGCAATAGAAACCGCACACGTGCACGAGAGCGCCGCCCAGACGCGTGTCTCAGAGATGCTCGAGATATACACCACACTTTTCCAACAACCTCCTTTCCACCGATTCTGTCCTGAGGGTCAGCTGAGTTCGGCTGCTTGTTTCAGCTCCGGAGCCTCAGTGAGCGACTCGTTGAAGTCCACTAACACACAGAACGAACGCATGACAGTCAGGTGCATTAGTAAAGTGAGAAAACACAAACTCTTCAGCAGAAAAAATGAGTTTAAACACTGTCTGTGCATCTGCAGTGTTTTTACTGGTCCAGGAGTACTTTAGTATTATTTATATAATGTTTTTTTATATTAAATTTGCTTCTGTTTTTATTTTAAATTTTATCTTTTGTTTGTTTTAATACTTTTTTATGTGCTTTTGTCATTTTAAAAAAAAAGTTTCTATTTAGGATCAATGGATTATTCAGTTTTGGTTTTAGAAATTTTAAGAAATGTTAGATCTTTTGTCGTGTTTAATACGTTTTTTAAATATTTGTAATGTAATAAATTACTTTTATTTTAGTTTTGTCATGTTACTTGCTTTTGTCATTTTTATTAGATTTCGTTTTTTATCTGTATCTTTTTAGCTTTAATATTTTGGTTTTGGAAAAATGTTTTGTTATTTTATTCGTTTGTCATTTTGTGTTTTTGTCATTTTTATTCAGTTTTTTTATATTTCTATTTAGCTTTATTTTACTTTTGTCTATTATTGTCTATATTGTCTTTATATTAGCTCTTGTCATTTTTATTAGATTACCTACATATTTATATTTGGCTATATATACATATATGTGTGTGTAAATACATTTTATTTGAGTCATTTTATGTGCTTTTTAAATTTTTTTTTAATTATCTTTTTCGCTTTAATTTCTTTATATTTCAGGTTTAGTTTTAGTAATTTGTTATTCTTTTGTCATTTTTATTTGTTTTATTTTATAATTTTTTTTATGTTTGAGTATATTGTGTTTTTAGTAGTTTTTTATATTTCTATTTAGCTTTATTTTAGCTTTGTCATGTTATGCACTCATGTCTTTTTTATATATGTAGCAATAATTTCAGTTTATTTCAGTTTAAGTTTTATTATAGTTTTAGTATGTGTTGTACTTATTTAATTTCATTAGTTTTTATATGGTTTTAGTTTTAAATAGTTTGTCTTTTTTGATTTTTAATAGTTTTTATATATCTATATAGCTTTCATTTATATTTATTCAGTTTTAGTAATTTTGTGTACTTTTGTCATTTTTTAAATATTTATATTTTGCTTTAATTTCTATTTATTTCCATTTTAAATATTTATATTTTGCTTTAATTTCTATTTATTACATTTTAAATATTTATATTTTGCTTTAATTTCTATTTATTTCCATGTTAAATATTTATATTTTGCTTTAATTTCTATTTATTACATTTTAAATATTTATATTTTGCTTTAATTTCTATTTATTTCCATTTTAAATATTTATATTTTGCTTTAATTTCTATTTTTTTCCATTTTAAATATTTATATTTTGCTTTAATTTCTATTTATTTCCATTTTAGCATTTTGCTTTGTGCTTTAGTCATTTTTGTTAATTTTTGTTTGTTTTAAATAGTTTTAGTAATTATATGCTTTTGTCAGTTTTATTTTTTATTTTTATATCTCTATTTAACCTTATTTATTTAAGTTTTAGTAATTTTAGTAATTCAATTTATTACGTTTTAAAAGCAACTTTTATGTTTTTCATCTAATATGTATGTTTTGCATTCATTCATTTATTTCCAGATGCTTTTATCCAGAGTGACTCTAAATGCATTCGATCTCTTCCTGGGAAGCAAACCCATGACTTTGGCATTGAATGTGCAACACATTACTGTTTATGTAATGTGTATTTAGTTTCAGCTGTATTGCAATTAATAAAATCGATTTAAAGAGTTTTAAGTAACAATAACAGCACTCTTACTGACCTAGTTCTGCTGACTCATATCTGGTCAAATCTCACTTTTAGTTGTGTTAGTCATTGAAATAGTGTCTTATACAACCTCTCTATGCTTTAAATCACCTTCTGCTGAGGGAGAAGGCATCGTGGAAGTAATAAGTTCAAAATTGGTGCACAAACAAGTCGATCCGAACATTAATGTTTGTGTGGCACGCGTTTACGACACACCTGATAGATTCATGACAAACACGGCATGTTATTGTTGATTATACCTTCACTTCTCATCATTAGAGTGATGTATTCGCCTCTGAATGCACATTAAACACAAAAGAAATGGAAATATTGTTGTTTAATGCCCAGTTAAAGCAGTAAAAATTTACATTTGCTGAACATATCCTCATTCTCAGAGCATTTGAGAATAAGATGAGTTTGTTTCTTCATCCGATTTGGAGAAATTGCATCACTTGTGCAATGCAAGTGAATGGGTGCCGTCAGAATGAGAGTCCAAACAGCTGATAAAAGCATCACAATAATCCTCAGTCCATCAGTGAACATCTGGAGAAGACAAAAGCTGAAACAAATCCAACATTAAGATGTTTTTAACTCAAATGCATAATTAAATCCATAATAACACTTCCTCCAGTGAAAGAGTGTTCTGGTTTATATTATTCATATATTTTCTGTTTTTATTTTTATGTTAGTTGTAGTAGTTTTGTTGTTTTACATCAACCCAAATTAAAAATGTATGTAATTGTATTGCATAAAAAAATCCATCCATTTATAATCATGCGGTTTTAACGTAAATTAAAAAACGTAAAATGATGCATGATGCATATTTGTCAGTCATACATAAATTAAAGTTTATTATTATTTATACGTATCAGTTTAAAGCTATATCATTAACTAACTAAAGTATTATATGTTAACTAATGAGAAGTTACTGTAAAGTGTAAAAACCCAACATGATTTTTCTCTGCTCTCTCGTGTCTTTCAGGTTTCGTGCGGTTTCTGGAGGGTTATTATATCGTGTTGATCACTAAACGCCGCAGGATGGCGGATATCGGCGGCCACTCGATTTATAAGATTGAAGACACCAATATGATCTACATTCCCAATGACTCTGTGAGAGTCACACACCCTGATGAGGCCCGGTGAGATAATCATAGGTTGTTATTGTGTGACCATTTCATAAATTTTTTATGTTTGAGTATATTGTGTTTTTAGTAGTTTTTTTATATTTCTATTTAGCTTTATTTTAGCTTTGTCATGTTATGCACTTGTCTTTTAAATAAATAATGGGTCATTAGATGCTATTTGCTGATGGTAATCTCACATACAGTATGTTTTGAGCGTGCATGCTGCAGTAGTGTTAGTATGCTAGTGTGCTGTTTCTAGACTGTTTGTCTGTTTCTTCTGGTTTTTCTCACACCGTGTCTGTCCTGCTGCGGTCGCTCACCCTGATCTCAGGAAGCAATTCACACTTGTGTTTGTGCGTGCAAGTGAGAGAGTGTGCGTGCGAGTGAGTGAGTGTGTGTGCACTTGCGCATGCGAGTGAGTGTGCGAGTGAGAGTGCGCGTGCGATTGCAAGTGTGCATGCGAGTGTGCGAGTCAGAGTGTGCGTGCGAGTGTACATGCGAGTGTGAGTGAGTGTGCGAGTCAGAGTGTGTGTGCGAGTGTGCATGCGAGTGTGCGAGTCAGAGTGTGCGTGCGAGTGTACATGCGAGTGAGTGCGCGAGTGAGAGTGTGTGAGTGAGAGTGCGCATGCGAGTGAGTGTGCGAGTCAGAGTGTGCATGCGAGTGTGCATGCGAGTGTGCGAGTCAGAGTGTGCGTGCGAGTGTGCGTGCGAGTGAGTGTGTGAGTGAGTGAGAGTGCGTGAGTGAGAGTGCACATGCGAGTGAGTGTGCGAGTCAGAGTGTGCGTGCGAGTGTGCGTGCGAGTGTACATGCGAGTGAGTGCGCGAGTGAGAGTGTGTGAGTGAGAGTGCGCATGCGAGTGAGTGTGCGAGTCAGAGTGTGCGTGCGAGTGTACATGCGAGTGAGTGTGTGAGTGAGTGTGCGTGCGAGTGAGTGTGCGAGTGAGAGTGCGAATACGAGTGAGTGTGCGTGCGAGTGTGCGTGCGAGTGTGCGTGCGAGTGTGCGTGCGAGTGAGTGTGTGAGTGAGTGTGTGAGAGTGAGAGTGCGCATGCGAGTGAGTGTGCGAGTCAGAGTGTGCGTGCGAGTGTACATGCGAGTGAGTGTGTGAGTGAGTGTGCGTGCGAGTGAGTGTGCGAGTGAGAGTGCGAATACGAGTGAGTGTGCGAGTCAGAGTGCGCATGCGAGTGAGTGTGCGAGTCAGAGTGTGCGTGCGAGTGTACATGCGAGTGAGTGCGCGAGTGAGAGTGTGTGAGTGAGTGTGCGAGTCAGAGTGTGCGTGCGAGTGTGCATGCGAGTGTGCATGCGAGTGTGCGAGTCAGAGTGTGCGTGCGAGTGTACATGCGAGTGAGTGTGTGAGTGAGAGTGTGTGAGTGAGAGTGCGCATGCGAGTGAGTGTGCGAGTCAGAGTGTGCGTGCGAGTGTGCGAGTCAGAGTGTGCGTGCGAGTGTGCGTGCGAGTGAGTGTGTGAGTGAGAGTGCGTGAGTGAGAGTGCGCATGCGAGTGAGTGTGCGAGTCAGAGTGTGCATGCGAGTGTGCGAGTCAGAGTGTGCGTGCGAGTGTACATGCGAGTGAGAGAGTGAGAGTGCGCATGCGAGTCAGAGTGTGCGTGCGAGTGTACATGCGAGTGAGTGTGTGAGTGAGTGTGCGTGCGAGTGAGAGTGAGTGTGCTAATCAGAGTGTGCGTGCGATTGAGAGTGCGCGAGTGAGAGTGCGAATACGAGTGAGTGTGCGAGTGAGAGTGAGTGTGCGAATGAATGTGCGTGCAAGTGAGTGTGCGCATGCGAGTGTGTGATTGAGTTTGTGTGTGTGTGAGTGTGCAAGTGAGATTGCACGTGCGCATGCGTGAGAGTGCACGTGCGAGTGAGTGTGCATGCGAGTGAGTGTGCAAGTGAGTGCGTGAGTAAGAGTGCGAGTGAGAGTGCGCGTGCGAGTGGGTGTTTGTGTGTGTGCGATTGTGTGTGCGAGTGTGTGTGTGTGTGTGTGTGTGAGTGTGCGAGTGTGTGTTAGTATGAGTGTGTGAGTGTGTGTAAGAGAGTGTGTCTGAGTGTGAGTTTGTGTGTGTGCGTGTGTTTGTATGAGTGAGTGAGTGAATTAATGAGTGTGTATGAGTGTACGTGAGTGAGTTGGTGTGTGAGTGTGTGTGTGTGTGAGATTGTGTGTGTTTGAGTGTGCGAGTAAGTGTGTGTGTGTGACGACAGTGAAGTCTGTTTTTTGTCTCTTGTGATGTATGTTAGAGATGTAAAATAACACACTGTGCTTTCAGAAGTACAGCCTGTGACTGTTCATGTAACACGAGACATTGTTTGCGTCTTTGTGTCCAATTTAGGTCGAGCGCTTCAATAACATTGCTTTTCCTTCAGCTCTACTGATATTGTTACACCTGAGCTGTTTCATGATAGCGACATTCTAATAAAACAAAAGCAGCCAGCAAAAATACATTATTATCTTGGTAGTTCACTAGTGCTCAAAAGTCTGTAATAATAAAGAGTCTCTTCTGCTCCCCAGTGCTGGATTTATTTGATCTGAAATGCATTAAAAATTATGAAAAATTATTACAATTTAAAATAAGTGATTTATATGTTAATATGTTTTAAAATATAATTTATTTCTGTGATGCTCTGCTGTATTTTCAGCATCATTCCTCCAGTCTTCAGTGTCACATGATCTTCAGAAATCATGAAAATATGATGATTTACTGCTCAAGAAACATTTCTGATTATTATCAATGTTGAACACAGTTATGCTGCACAATATTTATGTAGGAACCGTTTTATATTTTATTTTTTAGGACTTTCTGATGAACATAAAGTTCAAAAGAACAGCATTTATTTGAAATAGAAATCTTTTATAACATTATAAAGTTTTTACGGTCACTTTTTATCCATTGAATGCATCCTTAATGAACAAAAGTATTAGTGTCTTTCAATCAATGTTAGTGTAACATGAAAATGAAACTGTGTTCAACATTGATAATAATCAGAAATGTTTCTTGAGCAGTAAATCATCATATTTTCATGATTTCTGAAGATCATGTGACACTGAAGACTGGAGGAATGATGCTGAAAATACAACTTTGATCACAGAAATAAATTATAGTTTAATATATATTCACATAGAAAACAGATATTTAAATGTATAATATTATTTCATAATTTTTACTGTATATTTAATCAAATAAATGCAGCCTTGATGAACAGAAGAGACACTTTCAATACCATTTAAAAATCTCAGTCACAGACTTTGATTATAACATGAAGAGCTATGAGCTGTTTTCTTACAAGCCGAGCGTGTTTTTCCACAGATATGTGAGAATATTCCAGAACGTGGATCTGTCCAGTAACTTCTACTTCAGGTGAGTGTTGATCTATTCGTCTCAAAGCCCTTTAGAAAGAAAGAAAGCGTCTCGTTCTCATAATGCTGTGACCTCTGATCACTTCCCAGATCATTGTAATAATGCTGATATGATTTCATGAGATCATCTGGCTTTATTTGTCCTTTTCTCACCTTGTTTCTTTTCACCGATCTCTCCGTAATGTATTCTTCATGAAACAGTCGCTTGGTTTTAGAAAAGAAGCTGTCAACCAGTCAAATAATAATTCATATAATCAGACAGCAGTCCTAAAACCTGTCTGAACACTTCTAAATGTCTGAATGTTGTAGAAGATCACTAAGTATATAAAAGCAAGTGTAATTTATTCATAAGGAAGATCACAAACACATTTTACAGGCAAACATTTGACAGAATAATCTTGAGAATTGATGCAAATGTACCTTCTTTTTTATTTGGTTTCTTCATCTTAAAGAAAATATATAATAATAAAAAAAAAGAGTATATTTGTGAGATCTTTAATGAAATCATTTAATGAGAACTTCTTCATTAATCCATCTCTGAAAGTAATAAAAAATAAATGCATTTTTATTATGTTTGTATCATTGATATTGCTATTATAGTTTTAATTTCTATTTATTTTCTCTTTTTAACTTACATTTTATTTAGTTGTTTTTGCCTTTTTTTTATTATTTTTTAAATGTCTACATAGTTTTTTTTTATTAGTTTTATAGTATGTATATATAATATATTATTTTATTTTTATGTTCAAAATAAAGTCATTCATTAGTTATTTTAATACTAAAAATAAATAAAAGTTAAACGAATCGAAAATGAGAAATGCTGCCTTAGTAAATTAATAAAGTTTATATTTAACTCCGTCGAGGAACACACATTTATTTATTTGTATTTATTTATTTTTTATGGTTTTACTCAGCTACATATATATGTAGATGAAGAATAAATATATATGTAAAATATATATATATATAAACATACATTTATACAGCATAAATGTATAATGTTCACAGCATTTTTTTGCAAAATAAATAAATTGCTATAAAATGGATTGCCTTTTTAATCTACATCATTTTTATTAATAATAATAATATATATATATGTGTGGTTCTTTATATGATTTATTAATGAGCTCATTACATATATATATCACTGATCAAAGCCCCTCATTAATCTCATTTCTCTCATAATCTTCTGTTGTCAAAACTTTTAACCTGCAAAAGAGCAACGCAAGCAAAAGTTTGTTAGTTTTGTGATTTCAGCAGGTTCAAGTCTGCTGCTGAACATATGAAAACAAGAAAAGAGTGCTGTTAATTAAACACACATCAGGTTTATTTTATATCTGGATCTGTCTGTGAATGAGATGACGTCTTGTGATCTGAACTCAGAGTTCATTCGGTGCGCTTCATCTCTAAGCAGCGCACTGTTACCTAGCAACAGTGAAGCTGCTCAGAACACCTGAGCAGTGGTGATCGATCTGACCCTGTGACCCTGTGACCCCGTGACCTTTAGTTACAGCTACGACCTGAGCCACTCGCTGCAGTACAACATGACGCTGCTGCAGACGCCGTGTGACGCCGGAGAGAGCGAGGAGCTCAACACCAGCGGCAGACAGGACAGCTTTGACATCTTCGAGGAGGAGGGACTCCCCACTCAAGGTATGATTCCTTTTTTTATTTAGGATTTTATTTTGATTTTATTTTATTAAATGTATTTTATTTTGTTATTGATTAAATGTATTTTATTTTTTAATTAATTAAATTTTTTTATACATTTTATTTTAAATTAAGTAAATGTATTTGATTTTTAAATGTATTAAATGTAATTTGTTTTAATTAATTACATTTGTTTTATTTTATAAGTAATTACATTTATTTTATTTTTTAGTTAAATTTATTTTCTTTTTTAATTAATAATGTATTTTATTTTTAAATTAATAAAATGTATTTTATTTTTAAATGTATTAAATGTATTTCCTTTTTTTATTTATTAAATGTATTATTATATTTAATTAAATGTATTTTGTTTTTAAATTAAATGTATTTTGTTTTTAAATTAAATGTATTTTGTTTTTTAATTTATAAAATGTATTTTATTTTTAAGTTAATTAAATGTATTTTATTTTTAAATGTATTAAATGTAATTTATTTTTTTATTTATTAAATGTATTATTATTTTATATTTATATTTGATATATTTTCCCAATCAGAATGAGCTTTATTTGACAAGTGTGTAAACACAAGGATTTTTTGGTGTTTTTTAGGAGCTTTTAGTAGATACATGCACATATAAATGACATGAAAACAGAAATAACAATTAAATAAGACTAAAGAAAAAATAATGTGGTAAAAATGTATATTTATTGCATTCTTGGTCTTTCACTATGTCATGTTTTCATTATTTTCTTTCTTAATCTCTTTTTTTAATTAATTTGTATCATTTTCTTTATATTCGATATGTATAGTATAGCACTGTATTTTAAATGCGTTTTGTTTTTTTATTTCATGCTTTGTTAAACCAATTTTTTTAAACCATTTTATTTTCTTATTTTTTTATATTCTATTTTATTTTATATATTTATATAGCAGTCTTGGTTTTTATTTATTGTTTTATATTATATATTTAAATATATTTTACTATTGTATTTATATTTTATATTGCCCTTGGGATTTATTTTATATTTTATATTGTTATCTATTTATATTTTAAATATTTAATTAGCGTTTTATTAATTTTTTCTTATTTTATATATTCATATTTTATAGCACGCTTTTAATCATTTATTTTACATAATTTTATATTATTATGTTATCACTGTTCATTATTAATTTATTTAAATTATCAAGGTCTCAGCTCTGCCATTCCTGGACCTTTTTTTTTTTTTTTAAGAACTGTCTTGATTCCAGTGATTTTATTTAGTGTGTGTATTATTAATTGGGGTGTTTGTGTTTCAGTGGTCTATGGTTTGATTAATGAACCCTACGCTAAATATGTGTGGAACGTGCGTCTGCTGGAGAAGGTCAAGGACATCGTCCATCCTGATTGGCTGCTCTACATCATTCACGGATTCTGCGGCCAATCCAGTATCCTCTTCTGTTACAAAGATAACGTTTGGTTCTTGTGTCCGCTGTGTCAGATTCATCTCTGTGTGTGTGTGTGTGTGTGTGTGTGTGTGATACAACAATAGAAACAGCATCCATAAACTGAATCTAACAGCAATATTCACACACAGTGTAGTCAGCGTTGTTGATTTATCCTGGGACTGATCTAGTTTTACAGTTGCTCTCCACATACAATATGATGCAAAATTAAAGCTAAAACCTACTTTTTTTTTACAAATAATATTTTTATATACCCTTATTCAAAATGCATTTAAAACTGATTTAAAAAAAAAAATATATTAATTTAGTTTTAGACCCTTCTGCAAAATATTATTATAAAAAAATATTTTAAATGTATTAAACTTTTCATTATTTTTCTTTATTTCTTCCAATAAATTACTTATTTTATTATTTTTGTTTTAATTTCTAACCTACTGAAAAATACAGTTAAACCTGACAATCTTATTATTTTTCATCAGTTTAATTTTAATTTTACATTTTATTTTGTGTCTGTTTTAAATTAGCCTTCTGCAGAATGCTAAAAAAAATCTAGTTACTTTTATATTCATTTATTTATTTTTGCACTAAATACTTTAAACACTATTTTAAATTAAAAAAAATATATATATATATTTAGAAAATATTTAAAATAAATAGATACATAAATATATTACTTTTTACAATTCTTAATACATTTTTAAAACCTTTTTATTTTATTTATCCTGCAAAATGCAGGTAAAACCCACTTCTGATAGTACCAGGTGTTTTCTAGCAGGGTTGAAGGGTTTATCACCTGGATCCAGCTACAAACCCGTCACCATGTTGTAAGAGAAAGCAGCTTGATGTGAGCTGTTTTTCCCAGCAGAAGGTTCAGGAGCGTAACAAAACGAGCAGAAGAAACCCACGCAGAGAGAGAAATGATCCGGAGAGAGTCTGATGCTGTTGATTGTTTGTGGTTTCTCCCTGAGGAGTCTGAAGGAGAAGTGAACGAGTTCACCGCATTAAAACAGAGCGATGGAGACGCTGACGCTGACTTCTGGAGGACTTAAAAACCTAAATATGAATAACTGAGAAACACACAAAACACTTTGGGGCCAGGAAGAATTTTATTTAAAAATAACCTTGAAGGAAGTTCTTTATTTAATACAGAAAGCCATCAGAGTCTTTAAAAACATACAAAATGCTGAGTATTTTGTATGTTTAATATTAAAGAAACCTACTTTTTCTTAAATTTATTAGCTTTATATATATATATATATATATATTTTTTTTTTTATTATTCTATATATATATATATATATATAAATATCATTAAAAAAACTAATATATAAATATATTGAGAAATAATTATATATATAATTATAAAGTAAATAAGAAAAACTTAATTTTATTAGCTTAATCTTTTTATTATATATATATATATATTATGTAAAACCTTTTTTTATATTGATTGTTTTTGTCTTGTCTGTCAAGTAGAGAATAATTTAATTTCTAATTCATTTTATTTAATTTTTAAATAGTTTTCTTTTTATAGCCTTCTGCAAAATACAGTTAAAACCTACTTATTTTATATCTCATAGTTTATTTGTATTTGTATTATTATCTTGCACATCTCTGGTGATCTGGTCAGGTGTTCTCTGTGTTCAGGACGAGCTCCTCTTCAGTTGTTCTGTGGTTGTTCTTTAACGCGGCGCTCAGAGTTGTTGATCTACGGTCGGCCGGTGCACGTCACACTGATCGCCCGCCGCTCCAGCCGCTTCGCCGGGACACGCTTCCTCAAGAGAGGAGCCAACTGTGAGGTGTGTGTCCAACACCTGTGTTTATCTCTGTGTGTTTATCTCTGTGTGTTCAGCTGGGATACGATAAGCCTCACTGAACTCTCTCTGGTGCTTTTTGATGGTGAAAATACTTAAAACTGCTGACCCACACATTTCAGCTGCTAGTTTAATTTAACAGTTAAACTACAGTCAAGTCCGTTATGTTATAAATAATTATAATGTGATATTATACCCTGCAAAATATAATTAAAATCTATTTTATTTTATTGTAGTTTTAGGGACCCCGAAAAAAAAAAAATATATATATGTATATATATACATATATATATATATATTTTTTTTTTTAATTTAAGCAAGTCCTAAATTTAGTACAGAAAGTATGCAAAAGCCATCAATCTTTAAAAACATACTAAATTTGGAGAATCAAAACATACTTTTTAAATTAAATTTTAATAAATTTTTTATTTAAATTTTTTTCATTATTTTTTATTTTGTTATATATATACATAAATAATCTTTGATTTTAAGCACTGAAATCATACCCCATGTCTGAACGTGTACTTCATTTTATTTTATTTTATTTAAGTTTTGGGGACAGATTTACTTTAATTTTTTTATTTATTTTTATTTTAAGTAAGTTCTTCATTTAGTACAGAAAGTATGCAAACACAGCCATCAGAGTCTTTAAAAATATACAAAATGTGGAGAATCAAAACCTACTTTTTAAATTTAATTTTAATAATTAATTTAATTTTTTTAATAATTGTTTAGTTGTTTTATGTAAATTTTATTTTTTATTTATCTTTAATTTTCAGCACTGAAATCATACCCCATGTCTGAATATGTGTATTTTATTTTATTTTATTTCTATTTTATTTCTATTTTATTTTATTTTATTTTATTTTTATTTCATTTTAGTAAATTTATATATATATATATATATATATATATATATATATATATATATATATATATATATTTTTTTTTTTTTTTTTTTTTAATTTGTAATAGTTTTTTTTTTTTTTTGCAAAATAGTTAAACCCTACATTAATGAAATGAAATGTAATTTTATTTTCAGAGCTAAAACATCCCCACATCTGTGTACTTCTCGATCGTATAGCATGCAAACACTAGTGTGTCAGATCAGCTGTGCTGGTGTTTTTAGGGCGATGTGGCGAACGAGGTGGAGACGGAGCAGATCATCCACGATGCCTCGGTCATGTCGCTGACGGCGGGAAGTTTCTCCTCCTGTGTTCAGGTCCGAGGTTCGGTTCCTCTGTACTGGTCCCAGGACATCTCCACCATGATGCCCAAACCACCCATACGCTGTAAGAGCCACTTCCTGTCCATTACCTCACCACTACTTCCTGTTTATTCCCTCCTTCAAGGCAGGGATGGATGCTATCTAGAAGAGAGAGACTATATTTAAATGCATTTATCTGCTAGAGGTTTGTGTGGAAATGATTTCGGAGCTGAAAGCCTACGGATGTTAATAGGTTGTTTAACTGTACGATGTTGGATCTGATCATTCAGGAAGTGTGTCCTGTATAAAAACATGCAGTCAGACCCTGAAATGCCAGATTTTGCATACGGACGTTTACATGATCCTGGTTTATATAGATGAACTGTCCCTGACCCCAAAGTCAGACAAAACAAAGTCTGCGCCCGTTTCACGCTGATGCACATTCATGTGTGGGTGTGTGTGTGTGTGTGTGTGTGTGTTAGTCGAGTGTGGTCTAATTTTACACTTGCTTTACCCACGCAAAGCTGCAAAATACTGCTAAAACATATGTTTTTAATTGATTAATTTTAGTACATTTAATTATTTGATTTTATTACTTTTATTTATTTTTGTATTTTCCCCTTCTGAAAAATACAAATAGAATTATAATAAAATTTGGTTATATATATATATATATATATATATATATATATTCTTTTTTCTTTTTTTTTCTTCTGTAAAATAATTCAGTTATGATTGTTTTATTTTAGTTATTTATTTTGTATTTTTTGGGAGTGATAAAGGTTTATAGTTTTTCTCCACATACCAAGCTGCAAAATACTGCTTTATTTTTAATTCATTTCATTTTTTATTAATTTATTTTCATTTTAGCCTTCTGCAAAATAAGTTAAACTTTATTAGTTTTATTTAATAATTTTTTTGTACTCTTCTGCAAAATAGTTAAAATCTGTACTTATTTTATTTATTTATTATTCTTTATTTTGTACCCTTTTACAACATTTTAATTATTTTTTTTTATTTAGCAGAGCGTTCAGATGGCATCACATCGACACATTCAAATATGAAGTATCTCATAATGATGACTTAGTATTTTTATTTTAACTTATAATCAATTATCATGATTATTATTAATTATAATTAAATTATGTCATAATAATGACCTTTATCTAAAAATTACTAGGTATCTCATAATTTCAACTTATAATTATGACTTAATAATGACTTCTATATAATGATGACTTACTATCTCAAAATTTCAGCTTAATATCATAATTATGACTTTTTGTCTCAGAATGATGAATTAGTATCTCATTACATTCAATTATAATAATGACTTATCTCATAATTGTCAATGTAACTCAAAGTTATAATTGACTTTTTTATTTCATAAAAATGACCTTTATCTCATAATGATGACTATGTAATAATTAAAATTTATCATAAATATTACTTTTCATGTCATAATGACTTCTATCTCATAATTATGAGTTATTATTTAAATTCTGACTATTATAATTCAATATTATAATTTACTTTTTATGTCATAATAATGACCTTTATCTCATAATGATGACTAGGTGTGTCATAATTTCGACTTCCTATAATGATGACTAGGTATTTAAAGGTGCTGTAGGGAACTTTTGTAAAAAAATATTTTTTACATATTTGTTAAACCTGTCATTATGTCCTGACAGTAGAATATGAGACAGATAATCTGTGAAAAAATCAAGCTCCTCTGGCTCCTCCCAGTGTCCTATTGCCATTTGCAGAAACTCCATCGCTCCCGGTAAAAAACAACCAATCAGAGCTGCGGTCCGTAACTTTGTTTGTGTTCAAAATGTAGAAAAATGAACATAATAAGCGAGTACACCATGAATCCATTTTCCAAACCGTGTTTTTAGCTTGTCCTGAATCACTAGGGTGCACCTATAATAAGTGTTTATATTCGGACTATTTTAAATTGCTTCGGGGGTACCGCGGCGGAGTAACCCAGTACCTTTGTGATTCTTCATTGACATAAACAGAGAGAAGTATTTCGGGCTACGATGTTCTTCCACAAGACGCAAGCAGTTCTGTTTATTAACCGCTAGAGCATCAAAAGTTCCCTACCGCAGCTTTAAATTTTGACTTCATATTGCAATTATGACATTTTGTCATAATAATGACTTGTAGCATAATTGTGACTCAGTACCTCAATTCTGATGTATAATGAAATTGTACATTGTACACAATAATGATAACTAGGTATGTCATAATTTCAACTTATCATAAATATGACTTCATGTCATAATAATGACTTATCTCATAATTATGAATTAGTATCTCAAATCTGTTATTAATATTAAAATTATTTTTGTATCATAATAGTGACTTATCTCATGATTGACTTATAATTATGACCTTTCATGTCATAATAATGAATTTATCTCATAGTTATGACTTAGTAACTCAATTTCGATTTAATATAATTATGACTTATGTCATAATAATAATGACTTATCTTTATGATTTTGTGCCTCATACGTTTCTTTGTATCTGTAAGTAAATAAGCACAATTACTGGAAAAGGAACTTTTAAGACAATCTCATCTGACTTTTTGTCAAATAAAACTGATCCAATAGCTTAAATCTGGCCCAAAATATAATGTTGATCTTTTTTTCTTTTTTTTTAAGAAATCAGTTTCAGAAGAAACAGTTTTCTACTGTGAATTTTAACAACAACAAAAAATACACTCTGATATGACCCAAAGCTCTTAGTTTTGATAAATAAGATGTGATTTTCTTCATTTTCAGACTCATCATCCTCTGCACTTACTCATCTTTCTAATGCATTATGCAATTTGCCTGATGCAATGTCCTTCTGTCAAAGGAAGATGAGGGTTTACGAAGAATGTTTTCTGTAATTAGGTCAGTTCAATATAGGTTTAAAACAGCACTCGCACAAAGGGCTTCCAGGATAACAGATATTGATTTTCTGCTCAACAAAAACTAGAAACAAGGTGTTACGCAAGGCTCGAGTCTCGGCCATCTTTCATTTTCATTGATTGTTTGGGGTGCTGCAAGAAGATGAGACACTGTTTTTCTCTTTCATCGCTAGCATGCAGCACGCTGCTGTCCCCATGAGCTTTGTCTGACCTGCTGAAGGACTTTTCAGGACTCAAGCATTTGATTACGCCGACTTTGAATGCGCTTTGTGTGGTGTTAATGAACCCATGTAAAAGGGAGATATTTGTGTATGAGAAAGAACCTCATTCTCATAACCTACTGCCAGGAGTGTTTTGTACTCTAATCTGTTTATAGGTTTGCAACTGCACAGTTAGATTGTAGCCTGCTGCTCAGCACAGACTTATGACCCACATAGTGCACATTGATTTGTCTTTAATGGTTCATGTCAAATTCATATGAAAGCCCATTTCACATAAGAGAAAAATCTTCAAAATTGTGACGTAAAGAGTCAAATTTATGAGATACTAAGCCATAATTGACATATGTCAAATATGTAAGATGCTAAGTCATAATTATGATGTAAAAAGTCAAAAATTATGAGATGCTATGCCATAATTTTAACAAAGACAAAATTATGAGATACTTAGTCTTTACAACAGAAAGTCAACATTATGAGATACTACGCCATAATTTTAACAAAGACAAAATTATGAGATACTAAGCCATAATTTTAACAAAGACAAAATTATGAGATACTTAGTCTTTACAACAGAAAGTCAACATTATGAGATACTAAGCCATAATTCTAAAAAATAGACAAAATTATTAGATATGATGTAAAAAGACGAAACAATGAGATGCTAAGTCTTAATTGACATAAGTCAAAAATGTAACATGCTAAGTAATATTTATGACGTAAAAAGTCAAAATTATGAGATACTTAGTCATTACAACAGAAAGTCAATATTATGAGATACTAAGCCATAATTCTAACGAAAAGACAAAATGATTAGATATTACAATGTAAAAAAAACAAAACTATGAGATACTAAGTCTTAATTGACATTCAAAAATATATCATGCTAAGTCATAATTATGAGATACTTAGTTGCACAACTGAAAATCAACATTATGAGATGCTACGCCATAATTTTAACAAAAAGACAAAATTATGATAAGTCAAAATGAGGCAAAAATTATGCGTAAAAAGTAAACATTTTGAGAAACTACGTCAAATGTTTATTTGACTTGTATAATAATCATGACTATTCTCACAATTTCAACCTCTTATCAAAGGATCATGTAATGTTATGTAATTGTGATTTACTATGTTTTAACTGATATAAAAATCCAAGTATGACAGTCATTATTATTTAATAACAATTCAGATTAATTGTGGAAAAAAGGTTGTAATCGAGAAACTAAATCATTATGAGAAAAAAGACAATTATTAGATTACAAGTCATAATTCCATATCATAAAGTCAAAGTAATTAATTATAAGTTAATATTTTTTACTTTTTAATTAAAAGAACTGATTAAAATATTATCTCTGGCATCAGCTGGTCTTTAAAGGACATGTTTTCTAAGACCAGAAAAACATTAGCAATTTTTTTATCACACATACAACCGAGGAGTATTTTATAGAGTTGTCAAGTTGTAACAAATTTTAGTAAATGTTTGATTATGACCTATATCTGTCATGAAATGGCTTTTTAGAAGCTGAAATGGGAATAAACTCAAATGCAGAGAAACCTAACTGAAATAAACCTGAAACTGTATGTGAATGTGAACTAATTTGCTTTAAAACGACTCTGGTTTCATGTCATCCTGACCAAGGATCTAACGACTGTGAAGTGTGAATTATTTTGATAAAGACCTGGTCTTATTAAAATACTCTCTCTCTCTCTCAGTGGACCAGGCCGACCCTTACGCTCATGTCGCAGCTCTTCACTTCGATCAGATGCTGCAGAGGTTTGGATCGCCCATCATCATCCTCAACCTCGTCAAGGTGAGATTCAGTATTTCCCGTTCCAGAAACTCCACGTCCTCCATTTCACCACAAAATCAGGAGCAAATGATACTTTGCGTAAAGAAAAAACACTAAAATGTCATACTGAAGCATTGTAATATCAACTGTAAAACGTGTTATTGGTCAGCTCCATTTTTAATTTCTTTCTTGTCCAATGTCACAATTGATAAAAAGTCAAACTTATGAGATACTTAGTCATAATTGACACAAGTAAAAAAACAAAAAATTAAGATACTAAGTAAAAATTTTGAGATAGTGAGTCATTATGACATAAAAAGTCTAAATTATGAGACGCTAAGGCATAATTAAGAAAGATATGTTTGTACGATCAACTCAAGAAAAAATGTAATTTTTATCAGACGTAAAATTAAAGAATTTTAATATAGTTTATTTTGTGCAGAATTGTCTGAACTTTTATAAGCCGAATTTCCTCAAATGTTTGATTTATGATCTGCAATAAAATAGCCTTTAGAGGATTAATTAGCAATAAACTCAAATTTAAATATACTGTATATATATATTGCATGAAGAAAATAAAGCCTATTTGTTTGGGATCATTACAGTTTTTGCATTGTTGATATTAATGACAATTATTGCATCATATCACCTTGCGTTATTTCACATTACATTTTTTTTGTTGCGGTGTCTCGTTGTGTTGAGAACACCATTTTTAGCTCAATGTGCGTTAACTTTTAAAAAGATTGGGGTAAGTAGTCTCTATTAGGCTGCATTTATTTGATAAAAATGCAGTAAAAATTGTGAAATATTATTACAATTCAAAACAGCAGTTTCTATGTGATTCTATGCTAAAGTGGAATTTATTTCTGTGATGCACAGCTGTATTTTCAGCATCATTCCTCCCGTCTTCAGTGTCACATGATCTTCAGAAATCATGAAAATATGCTAATTTGCAGCTAAAGAAACATTTCTGATTATTAATGTTGAGAAAGTTCATATTTTTCATTTATTTTAAATCTAATTTTTTTTATCAAATTAATGCATCCTTGCTGAATAAAAGTGTTAATTTCTTTTAAAAAGTGCTAATGCATGCACTCTGTGTGCTTCACATGAACACTTGTAGCTTCTAATGAACTTACTATAAATACAACACACATGAAGAAACGCACATGCACTCTTCAGTGATGTTTTTGAATAAAAGCTGCTTTCTAGATTTCCCATCTCTCACATTTGCTGTCATGTGGCACCACAGAACAAAGACACAAATCACAGTTTGAGCCAGAAACACACACACACACACACACACATATGAGCCATGTGATGCCCATGTGAATGCCAGCTGCCAGAACGGGATCCGAAAGGACAAGATTTAACACGAACCTCAGCCTGTGTTTGTGGCTTTGTTTCAATGTGTGATTCACCGTATATTTCCCAGATAAAAGCGTGTGACAAAAGAGCCTTAATGACCCAAATGAGGTGAATTACATGCCAAGAATGTGATCTAATTATCTCCACATGCTTATTTAGCGCAACGGACCATGCAGTCGCAACACGTGTGCGCTCAAACACACTTAGTGTGGTTTGTGTGTAAAGTGCATGTGTGTTTGTGAGCACACTGACCTCCAGCATAAACTCAGTGTGTTTGTGTGTTTGTCATTGGCCTCCAGTGGAGAGTGTGTGTGTGTGTGTGTGGGAAGCAGACGGCATTGTGGGTTGCAGGAAGACTAAGGCAGCCGTAGAAAGATTTCTGTGAAAGCTGGAGTCGTTTGGCAGCACGTGCAAATGTGGCCCAAGGATTGAACGCGTAAAGCGCAGATCGTTCACGTGTGTTTCTGCCTGCCGGCATGTGCGACGAATAGATAATATCTTACTAGTTTTGATGGTGGATTAGTCATGGCTCAGGAGGAGGACGTTTGTTTGAGTCAACATGTCTGCATCCAAATCATGAGCATCGCTGCAAAAAACAAGCATTGCTTATTCATTCTGATTCATTATTTATTTCAGCATTTGAAAAAAGGAGTCAAAGTTGTGTTACCATGAGCAAATTAATATTATTTATGCATTTAAAAAGCATGCTTATTAAAATGCTTCTTGTGTTTTGCATGCAAAATTTGTTTCACAGTAAAAATACAGTTATTTCATTGATTCATTATTTAATTCAGCAAGTAAAATGATTCTCTAATTTGCATTTATTTGGTCAAAATACAGTTCTATTCTAATAAAATATAACAGTGTAATTCTAATTCGTTATTTTATTTGGCATTTTAGTAAATAAAGTAGTTTCTGTTGTAAAGTGCATATGATTTATGCATTTAAAACACACTAATTTTTATTAATCCTGATTTATTTAATTCAGTATTAAGTCTAGTATATGTGATTATAATGTATATGTTTTATTCATTTAAAACTCATCATTGGTGTTGAAATGTGCTTAGTTTTCATGCAATCTCTGCTGTCTTCCAAAGTAAAAAAAGAATTGCAGTGTTTATTAATTCTAATTCATTATTTAACTCAGAATGTTAAAATAAGAGAGCAAAAGATTCTCAAAATTTTAATTTATTAAAAATACAGTAAAAATTATGATACTCAACAGTAATATTCTCTAATCTCTAATTAAATTAAAAATAATAATTCTCAAATTTTGTTTAATGTTGCAATACATATCATTTATGCATTTTAAACCTATATTAATTGTTATTAATTTTGGTTTATTATTCAATTTAGTATTTTATAAAATGGGGTAAAAGATTCTTAAAGTTTTGTTTCTATGTAAAAATGCATTTATGCATTTAAAACTCATTATTTGTACTGAAATGGAAATATAGCATCCTGGCAAACAAGTTTCATGTGTTTTAAGTGTTAAACAATGCTTTTGTTGCATTGTTACACAGTTTTTCTAGGACGCAATATTTTCCAACACACTAAAATAAAAAATAAAACAATTTATTCACTCAGAAATTGCTAGTAAATTTAATAAAGTATCACATTGAATTAAAAAGTGAAAATATATTGAAATAGTATTTTGTAAAACATACCCAATCTTTGTTTTATTTACAACTTTTTTTGCAGGTTTTTTTGTTTTGTTTTTTTACTGCGTTTTTGCAGTATTGTTTACCACACATTACTAAATGTAACGCCGCAAGTTTGCCACCATGAAATTGCTGCTGTATATTTTGTTAGAAGGTGAGGTTAAATTGTTGCAGTCAGTGTGTGATCAATAATTGTTGATTTGGTGATTGATTTTGTCAGAAACGAGAGAAGAGAAAGCATGAGAAGATCCTGAGTGAGGAGTTTTATCCAGCCATCACCAACCTGAACCAGTTCCTCCCGCCGGAGCACGGCATTGAGTACATCGCCTGGGACATGGCGCGATACACGAAGAGGTGCGTACGAATGTCGTAAAGTGACCTGATATTATATGCTGTACACTACTGTTCAAAATAAGTCTCTCCTGCTCATTTTCTGATCAAAAATACAGTAAAAATTTGGAAAATATTTGTACTATTTTAAATTAATGCAACATCATTACTCCACTTCAGTGTCACTTGATTTTCAAAAATTAAATTTTAAAATGCTGATTTGCTGCTCAAGAAACATTTTTGATTATTATCAGTGGAAACCGTGATGCATTTTAGTTTTCAGGATTCACAGATGAATGGAAAGCTCAAGCAGGGTATATTTGAAATAGAAATGTTTTGTAACATTATAATTGACAGTAGAAATGTAACTTCTCATCTGCAGTAAACTGTGTAACGTGTTGGATCGCCTCAGTATGATCGCTGAGAATGTGGTCAAGAGGACGGGATTCTTCGTTAATCGACCTGACTTTTATTGCCACACGTTACGTCCTGATGAAAGGTAAATGACCTTTAAAAAAAAACATCCATTTGATTAAGATGAGAATAACCTGATTCCACAAAAGCAGGCTGTTTCAGCAGCGGTGTGTGACACGCAAAAGGTGGAAGGAATACACAAATGAATCTGAGGTTGTGTAAATAATGTTGTTTATGTGTTTAATAACAAATATGTCTCATTTAAATTCACATTTATGTGATGATAAAATGGCTGGGCTGTCAAATGTCTGTTTTTACATGCAAATGAAAATCATTTTAAGAATATTCAGCAAATTTTTGCCAGAGGGGTTTATCAGAACACTATATTTAAGGAACAGTTCTCACTAAAATGAACATTCCCTGACAATATTCTAACATCCGAGATGCAGATAAGTTTTTCTTCACCAGATTTGGAGAAATGTTGCATTGCATCACTTGCTCAGCAATGGATCCTCTGCAAGTGAATGGGTGCCCATCAGAATTAGAGTCCAAACAGCTGATAAAAACATCACAATAATCCACAAGTAATCCACATGTAGAATGGGTGGGCGGGGCTAAACAGGCGTTGGTGTAGAATGGGTGGGCGGGGCTAAACAGGCAGTAATGTAGAATGGGTGGGCGGGGCTAAAGAGGCAGTGATGTAGAATCGGTGGGCGGGGCTAAACAGGCGGTGGTGTAGAATGGGTGGTCGGGGCTAAACAGGCGTTGGTGTAGAATGGGTGGGCGGGGCTAAACAGGCAGTAATGTAGAATGGGTGGGCGGGGCTAAAGAGGCAGTGATGTAGAATCGGTGGGCGAGGCTAAACAGGCAGTGATGTAGAATCGGTGGGCGGGGCTAAACAGGCGGTGGTGTAGAATGGGTGGGCGGGGCTAAACAGGCATCAATATATATATAATTGGTAGGCCGTGCTAAACAGGCAGTGATGTAGAATCAGTTGGCGAGGCTAAACAGGCAGCGCTTATAATCAGTGGGCGGGGCTAAACAGGCTGTAATGTAGAATTAATGGGCGTGGATAAACAGGCTGTGATGTATATATTTCACTGCTGAAGTTCTTTTAGTACTTCTAATACTAATATTAAGACTTCAAATAATATACCAAACAATTTTTCCTCCTGATGAGCTGCGTATGTGTACAGTGCTTCAAGCACTATTTCTGTCCTTCTCATAAGAGCTCAGAAAGCCTCCCATCTGAGTCACAGCTGAGGTAAATGCAGCACTTTTGTTGTTTTCCAGCTCTTGTTGTTGTAAAGCGTTGATGGTGCACGTGTTGAAGCACTTATTTGTTTTCAAACACACGAGGTGAAAGTTTGTTTTAAACGACTCTCTTTGTTGTTCAGGTGGGGAGATCTCGGAGGGAAGGTCACACCGAATGGCAGGCTACAGGTTTGTTTTTGTTTGTTTTATTCATAAAGCACAATTTAATACGACAGCAGTTGCCAAAAGTTCTGTGACTGATTCCTACATAAAGAGGAGTTAAAATAGTCAAGCCATGAAAAAATTAAGGCATGAATGACTTTCTCAAGATCAATAATAGAAACTAAAGTCTTTATTTTCAACAAAAGTGGATTTGACAACAGCGTTTATTTGTTTACATGGGAATTAAAGCATTCTTATTATTTTGTTGCAGTGGTAGGATAGATTTGCGTATTCTCAGCATAGCAATGAAAGTAGACACCATGCTTCTTGAAAATAGATCCCAAAGGAAGCATATATAATGAAAACGAGAGAGGAGCAAGAATCGACCCTTGAGGAATCCCACAAGTTAGTGCAACTGGAGTTAAGAAAAACTCACCCAGATTAACTGCAAAGCTTCTGTTCGATAAGTAAGACAACATAATGCTCCAGACGAGAAACTAAGATGCTATGTTTTATGGTATCAAATGCCGCACTAATATCTAATAATACCAAGATTGCTGAGGCTCCAGATTCAATGCTTAATAAAATATCATTATATTCTTTTAAAAGCACTGATTCAGTACTGTGTTTTGCTCTAAATCTGACTGAAAAACTTGAATTTCTTATCAAAAACGTCTGTGATTGGATAAAAACGACCTTCTCTAGAACTTTCGAAAGGAAAATTAGTTTTGACATCAGTCTGAAATAAGAAAGGTTTTTTCAAAACAGGCTGCAGTGTAGCATGTTTAAAAAAAGCCTATTGACAGGCAACAATTTATTACAGCCAAATTCTTTGGGTCAATAACATTAAAAACTGTTGTCTTGTCTTCCTCAAAATCTGCTTCCTGTTGGTGCTCAGTCTGGTCAAGAAGTGTCCATTCAGAAACAAAGCGTTCATCTGAACCACACATTATTGATAATAACCAACAGTCACACACCCGCCTGATTGTTTAAATGTGGATGTACTCTATCAAAGATCTGTCAATGCTTTGTAAAATACAGTAAATTACTGTAATTATTTTTTTTGTAAACATTTCTGATGAGTATAGATTATTTAACCATTAAGTAGTCATATCCTATTGTTTGCATACATGTTTGATGCAACTTGTGCACTTTTGAGGTCAGTAAGATTTTTCTTCTGCTCACTCATTTATTTGATCGGACATGCAGTACAAATTGTGACATTATTTCAGGTCAGAAATCATTTTTGGCGTGTTGTTTTGACAGACAGGGGTTTTGAGGACGAACTGTGTGGACTGTCTGGATCGTACCAACACCGCTCAGTTCATGGTGGGTAAATGTGCTCTGGCGTATCAGCTCTACGCTCTCGGCATGATCGACAAACCAAAGCTTCAGTTCGACACGGACTGCGTCAGGTATCTGCGCAAACACACACTACAGCAGTTAGACGCTCCTCTCCATCATACTGATGTTGTTAATGGTGTGAGCAGGTTGTTTGAGGAGCTGTACGAGGATCACGGCGACACGCTGTCTTTACAGTATGGAGGATCTCAGCTGGTGCATCGGGTGAAGACGTACCGTAAGATCGCGCCCTGGACGCAACACTCCAAAGACATCATGCAGACGCTCTCGCGTTATTATAGCAACGCCTTCTCAGGTAAACACCTGAACACCTGGATGCTGCTCTCATACTGTGGCGTGGTATTATGTTCATGGTACTCAAGAAACACTGTTATTATCAATGCTGAAATATATCAAATAAAACAAAATTATAAGTTAAGGGTGCATTAAATTGATCAAAGGTGACTGTAAAGATATTACAAAAGAGTTTTTTTTTTTCAAATAAATGCTGTTCTTTTGAACTTTCTATTAATCTGTGAATCTTGAAAAAAAAATGTACCACAGTTTCCACAGAAATATTAACCGTTTTCAACATTGATAATAATCAGAAATGTTTCTTGAGCATTACATCATCATATTTTCATGATTTCTGAAGATCATGTGACACTGAAGACTGGAGGAATGATGCTGAAAATACAGCGGAGCATCACAGAAATAAATGATATTTTAACAGATATTCATAAAGAAAACAGCTTATTTAAATCATAATAATATTTCAAAATTTTTACTGTATTTTTGATAAAATAAATGCGGCCTTTATGAGCAGACATCTTATATAAACAATTATTCCAAACTTTTGACGAGAAGGTTTTATATTTAATATATTTATTTTATTTTTTTGCTTATATTTTTTGAATTTTTTAATTAAACTTTTTATAACCAGAAAAATATACACATAACATTTCCTTAAAATATTAATGCTTAAAAAATAAAAAGATTGGACAAGTAAATTACAAAATGGACCATTAGTAGCTTAAAACAAATATAATAACTAACAAAAGCCCCTGACAACATTTCAACATCAACCAAATATGTTTTGACTATTTTTGGCCAGTTCTGTTGAAAAATGTCTGATTTTTTACTGTAAATCTGCAGTCATTTTCTCAAATATATATGAATCTGATTCAGTCTCTGTATCCATTCTGTCAGAGTAGGTTTGTTCATCTTCAACCATTCACAGTGAATATCTCCCGATCTTATCATTACAGTACAAATGAAAAAAAAAACTTTTACATTTATAACCAGATTTTCAATGATTATTCGTCATTTTTCTGCACACCCATCCATAGAAATGTATGTATTACATAATATTATGTTAATGTGTCGCGTTTCATAAGCTAATGATGGTCTGGAGCTGGAGAGAGAGAGAGACAGAGAGAGAGAGAAAGAGCGAGAGAGAGAGAGAGAGAGAGAAAGAGAGAGAGAGAGAGCGGGCGAGAGACCTGTGTGAGCCATTATATCCTCCACCAACATTCTCTCCTTCATGAATTATTCATATCTGCCTTTGTGCTGATGGGTCGCTTTGTGTGAATAATTATGATTAGATTTATAAACGGCCGATCTCACGTTATTGGCCCTGTGCAGAGCCGAATCCATCAGAAAACGTGTGAATGCGCCGCATGCAGGGGTTTATTGTCAGGTTCTGCTGGATTTCCTGAAATCACTTTGCAGTTGGACGACATTAAGTTTTTCCTTGTTTATTTTGTGCCATTTATTGTATTTACAGACATGATTGTCATCATCATAGCAGCAACCCAGTTCTAGTCTCCGTGGTCACCGCGTCTCCAAACTCGAAACCCATTGGTTGCTAGTGAATATTTTTGGGTCACACTGTTTTCCCGTAATATTGCGTTTTGAACATTCACCGCGTCATCGCTTCCTCGCGGGAGCTTGATTTGCGCACACAAATTCGCATGTTGTAGTCTTAATTGCTTCATGTTCTCATAATAATGTTAACCTTATGATTTTTGGATATGAGTGAAATCTAATGTAACCCTGAAATGAGCTGTAATTGCCGTTTGGTTAATTGGCGAAGGCGCCGCATTACAATCAAGCGCTGTGATTATATTGCACCCGTGTGAATCGTTTGCCGTCAGCAATGCTCTGTTTGACATAAACAAACATTATGTGTGTGTGTGTGTGTGGAGAAAATTAATTAGTGATGCACCACATCAAAAAATCTTAGACGAGATGAGAACACTGCGCTGAAAACCGAAAATAAGTATTGAAAAAAATGTATCAATTCAAAGCAATATGAAATTTTTCATATTGTATTATTATATTATGTTGTTTATATTTTATATAATATTATACTATGTGTATTATGCATTTTTGTTATTGTATTAATCAAAGTAAATAATGTTATATAGTTTATGCATATATAATATAGTTTATGTGAGGATTGTTTTGAAATCACTTAAATTTAAAGTTTTATATTTCAGAGTATGTTAAATGTAAAAAAAAATGGCTCAATAGTATTGATCCTTGATTCTGATTGGCTGAGCCAAGTTTGAAGCTGTTGTAAAATACTCTATAAACACACACCTTTGTTTACTTCTGTGTGTTGCTCGGCAACCACTTTGTTGCAACCACAACTGTTTCTTTGCGCTGTAAGTCACTTTGGATTAAAGCGTCTGCTAAATGCATAAATGTATAAGGAACACCTGTTTTATAAAAGCAATAATTCCCTTAAAGCCGTGGTTTACAGTAAATTTATAACAGCTGAGGGTGTTTTAGTCACTCCGCTCCGATTTATACTTATTGCTTTAATCAATAAGTAAGAGAGAGAGTTTATTTATTTATTCATAAATATATGTTTTTATGTTGCACAACTATAAAATGTTAAAATTACTTTTGGCTTAAATAATATTTTAAAAAAACTTCCCCTATAAAGTGTTTAAGAAATTTAATTTGTATGACCTGTTTTCTGAATGATTTAAAACCTTTTTGACTTCACATATTTAAAAATAAATAAAAAATATGATATATTATTTGTATATATATATATTTTTTAACTCTTTAAATGTTAAAAGTTATTTTAATTATATGTTTATCATTTTTTACATTTTTTTTATTTAATTAATTAAATATGAGTTAATAATATTAATTTTGCTTCCATTTCGCAAGCAAATTATCAGAAATCATTGATTACATTAATGATGCCATTTTTTTTCTCCATGCCAGTAACAAATTGTAAAGTATAATAAATATATATCTTTAGAAATTAATGAATATTCAAATAATGTTATTACTTTTATTAACTGCATTGATTAGTGCTTCAGCTCATCGGAAGAACTGTAAAGATAAAAGTGTAGTTTAGTAGAATAGCTCATTTTAGTTAGTTATTGATTGGGAGCTTGACGAGTCCAGAGAGACTTGTTTTTTTCTTTGACATAAGAGATAAACTTATTGAAGGAGCGAGAGGAATGGATTAGTGATTCATTTTTCTCAGTGTGTCATTATAATCTTCTGCTCTCTGCATGTGATTGTCAGACAGAATGGATGTTATTGGGGGGTTTAGCGCGTCCCGTTCGCTAGAGGACACCGCGACATCGTCTGGACTTATTCAAGGAATTGTTCACCCGAAAATGAACGTCATTTACCCAGAGCCCAGAGCACAGGTGCATCACAGAGACCTGATGTGATGTGCACATTTTCACAGAGAAAATATGTTTCACTGCATTTTAAAGGCGGTTCCTGTCTTATTAAATATTATATACTAATTTATTCAATATATAGTAATATTAAATAGTTATAATATTTAGTTTAGCATTTTTAATAATTTTTTGTAACTGTTGTTTTAGCATCATTGAGACACTATTATATATTTTATTCATATTTTGAGTTTTTATTTATACTTTCAGTTTCCATTTTAGCAAATTAAATCTTTTGGAATTGTTTTTTATTTTGCCTTTTTTTTGTATATGTTAAACATCTGTATAGTTTTTATTATTTGATTTTGGTTTTAATTTATTTTAGTACATGAAATTAAACTATAAGAAAATAAAATTAAGTTTGAATTAAATACACTTTTTAAGTACTTTATTACAGTTATTTTATTTCAAGTTGAGTTGTCTTATTTGAGTTTTTTATTCTTTATTTGTTGCTTTTTAATGTTTTAGTTATTTTATTTAAAGTAGCAAATTTATGCATGGTTTTAGTTTTAGTTTACTTTAATAACCCTGATCTAAACTATGTTAATGTTAATGGAAAAAATACTATAAAATAGTCATTGATACATTTTTGTTATTTTTATTTTTTTATTCTGTTTCTTATCCCATTGACATATTTGTTTTTGTTGTAAGCATAAACCTTACTTTATTTAGTTAAATAATTTTAACTTTTTATATGTTAAAAATATCTTTTTTATATGTAAAATACTGAAGAAGAGCTTCTTTTTTGCACTGTGCTGGTTAATTAAAGGAGTGGGTTTGAGGTTTAATCGAATGGCCATTCATATTTCTGCCTATTTTTGAGACTCTTTTCTTGTTCTCCAGGTTGTATTTATAGCATCGTCTCATTTAAACTCTCCTCAAGTAAATTCTACTGAAATGAATCATAGTTCAGCACACATACTGTTCTTCAGGACAGTCTAATGGAGCCGCGCTGTTATATTTCAGTATAACACAGACTCTATTATACAGGTCAGTCTCAAGCACATGTTGTTTTTCACTCTAAAATCAAAAGAAAAAATTGCATTGCATTGAAAACTGAAGCTTATTTTAGCAACATAAAGATTTATTTTTCTAATAGGGCAAAAATACAAAATAAAAATGTTTTACAGTGTAATATACTGTTTAATTTCTGGGTTTTGGAGTGAGATCTTGGCATATTCTTGAGATTCACCTTTACTCTTCTGAATCTTTTTATTAAAATGTCTTTTGATTTAAAAAAATATACAAAATAATATTATATAAATTAAAATAATTAATATACATTTAGAATATAAATATAATTAAATAAAAATGATCAAATAAATGTATTTAATAAAATCAAATGTAAATTGAATAAATAAAATAAAAAACTTTTAAGAAATAAAGTCATATAAAATACTCTTTAATCATTATTGCAATTCATAAATGTAATGTAAATTAATAATAATGTAAAATTTAATTAAATGTAAAAAATAAATATATTTAAATAAAAATACAATTAAATCAAATTTATATCGGTGTTATTTTAGTATCATTGATATTCTATAATAGTTTTTATTAATAATTTAAGAAATTAAAATGTGTTTTAATGCGTTTAATTAACTATAATAACCCTACCTGTAGCTCATATATCTTTTGTTGAAATGTCTGCCGAATAGAAAACTTATATAAATGTTCAAATAAAATTAAATAAAACATTATAAAATATTAATTATTTTACTGTTCCGTGCTGGAGATTTGCTTGATGATCAGGCGTTTCCATGTGATGTTTTGTGGATGAATATGTTGGTGCATTAATGTCGCTCGTCTCGGTTCTCATCTCAGCTTTATTTAATTAGGAAGATGCTGAAATGGCCTGAGGTATAACAAGGAACGAGTGGAATTGCGTTCACTGCTTGTCGATTAACTCTTGATTACTCTGGGCCGCACATGCATGTGTTTGAGTGATGGTCCTCTGCATGTGCCACAATTATCACACCTTTAACCTGTGGATATTGTCAAAAACAAGCCCTGGCAGCTGAAAAGAGACGAAAACACTGCTGTGCATCTGATTCTGTTATTGTTTGGTGGTGATCAGACTTTAGTTGGTTTGTTTTCATTGGCATCTCAAAACCAGTTCATATTGCTGAAGTGTTTGATGTTTGGATGCATAACCACTTTTTCAAACAAGCAATATTTATGATTCATTTGAAATAATAAAATAAAAGAACAATATAATTAAATAAAACATATTTATTTATATATAAGTATCCTGTTGCTAATCATGCTAGTAAAGCCAAGGACAGGCTCGATTCCAAATGAATGCATGAACTGATAAAAAGTGTATCTTGAATGTAATAAAATTTTATTTGGACAAAACATCTGAACAAAGTATTGGGCAAACCGGAATAACTGACAGAAGTAACATTGATCGTTTGTGTCTCTCAGATGCAGACAGACAGGACGCGATAAACCTGTTCCTGCAGGTCTTCCAGCCGTCCGAGTCGAAGCCTCATCTCTGGGAACTGCCTACAGATTTCTACCTTCATCACAGCGATACCATGGTCCTCCCACAACAGCAGCACAGGTCTGACGCTAACGTCTTAATACTGTCTGAATAACAACCTGTGCTTTCTCTGGAGACTTCAACAGGCGAGCAAAACACTGAGAGAAGAGATGCTCCTGACAGGGATTTAACACCTGCTAGTAACATGTTAATAATGCTAGAAACATGCTAGCGACATGCTAGTCACTTGCTAATCATGCTAGTGAAATGCTAGTCACTTGTTAATCATGCTAGGAAAATGCTAGTAACACGCTAATTATGCTGGAAACATGCTAGTGACATACTTGTAACTTGCCAAGTATGCTACAAACATGCTAGCAACATGCCAGTAACCTGCTAATCATGCTTGAAACATACTAGCTACATGCTATTGACTTGCTAATCATTTTAGGAACATGCTAGTCACTTGCTAATCATGCTAGTGACATGCTAGTCACTTGCTGATCATGCTAGTAACATTCTAATTATGTTAGAAACATGCTAGTGACATGCTTGTAACTTGCCAAGTATGCTACAAACATGCTAGCAACTTCGTAATCATGATAGTGACATGCTAGTCCCCTGCCAAGTATGCTACAAACATTCTAGCAACATGCCAGTAACCTGCTAATCATGCTTGAAACATGCTAGCTACATGCTATTCACTTGCTAATCATTTTAGGAACATGCTAGTCACTTGCTAATCATGCTAGTGACATGCTAGGTACTTGCTGATCATGCTAGTAACATGCTAATCATGCTAGAAACTTGCTAGCGACATGCTAGTCACTTGCTAATCATGCTAGTGAAATGCTAGTTATTTGTTAATCATGCTAGGAAAATGCTAGTAACCCGCTAATTATGCTAGAAACATGCTAGTGACATGCTTGTAACTTGCCATCAAACTTTTTAAACTTTTCAAACTTTTTTCATGCTCTCTAGTCAGGCAACAACTGCTTAAAACTTTCAGGCTAGGCTTTCTTCAGCCAACCTAAAGTTTGTCTTAGCAAACTTTTTTGTGTAGATTGAATATATTATTGTATGAAATTTATAAAAACATATAATCTGAGAATCACCATTATTAACCCCATTGGAATGAATAGAGTTGAATTATTTTGAATTTGTAACTCATGGTTGCTTAAAAGCATAACAAAAATTAATCGTCTTTAACAAAACATAATTCAAGTTTATTTGTATAGCGCTTTATACAAATAAATATTGCTCTTAAAAGTTTTTAAACTAAATTAATAAATTTTACGTGAACTTTGACTTTCAGATAGAAAACGTGATGAATTTTTCATGCTGCAATAGTTAATCAATAAACGTACATACTCATGTTTATGAACTAAATTCAGTCCCAAAAGTGTGTGAGATCTGGAGAAGAGGCTAAATATATTTTACAAGAGTGTTTTTGACACTAATTTAACTCCACAGATAATTTTACAAAAAGTGTTTTTGACACTAATGGTGCTCCATACAAACCCAGGTCAAAATGACCAAAATTTTAAATGTTTTTTTTTTATATGGTTATATCTTTTAAGTTAATTCTGAAATATCAGAAAAAATAATAAATTGTGTATTTAGTAAGGTTATTAAAGCCTTTACAAAGATTTTCTTTTGAATTTTTTAGAAATGTTTGTGCATCTCTTCTGGGTCGAAATGACCCGAATGTGTTGTGAGAGTAAAAAAACATCATGTGTCATCATGAATGCATGGTGAAAAATGTAAAATCAATCACATAAAGTAATTTTAGCACACTTAATACAGTATAAGCACTAAAACTAATAATGTTTTCATTAGTGAACACTATGAACAGCTACTGGTTAGCGTTACATTGGAACATCAGAATGGTTTTCTGCCTCATTTAATTCGACGTGTGCTTCATTTGTAGCATCTGCAGTTTCACATGCATCCAGTCTCTTCCCGTCTGTGGATTGCGGTATATTCTTATATTGCTGCGATGTTAAAGAAGCGTTTGTGCGGCCCGTGACCCACTTTATTTTCCTCCAGCCGTCCAACACGTTGCTTTGTGATGCCGCTTGCATAATGGACGCTAGACGACGTGACAAAAAACTATTATCAGACAACAAAACGAAATGAGAGGAACCTGACCTGTTTAGGGAAATTGTACTGTCAGATAGTCTCTGAAATGACGATTCGTGTTCCAGGACAAATAGGACATTCATGTTCGCATGAACAGTGGGTTTAGAAAAGAATCAGCCCCTTTTAAAAAAAATTATTACATTTTGTGGCTTTGGAGTTTTTGTTTTATCCAGCTGTATTTACTCAGTGCAACGCTCCGGTATAAAGTTTTATATATGTGTGTGTGTGTGTGTGTGTTTGTATATGTATAATTTATACACACACAGAGATGGATGTGTTTGTGTTTTTCTCTGCAGTTACACACACTGGTGGACTGACGGAGTGCTGACGTTCCTGCCGTCACCGTATGATGAAGGTGATCACTTTACACATCCATGAACACCGATAAGAGAGACGTGAACTGACATATAAATCACAAACACTGAGCCGAAGCAACCGTCTTATCAGTCAGGGTCCTGATCACATGGAGCTTCATGAGAGACTGATCTGAAACTCTCCATGCAGACTCTCATAATCACAGATTATTGATTTATGTGACTGAATATGAATCCAAATATTAATTAAAATATTTAAATTTATATTAAAATTAATATTTTGTTATTTATATCTGAATGAATATTTAAGTAAACATTTAAGTGAACAATCTAAATATTTAAGTATATTTTAAAGTAAATAATTAATTGTTTATTTAATTTTAAAAAGTATTTGTCAACTTGTTTGTCCTATTTATTTACTTAAGTGAATAAAAATGAATGAAAATGAATTTAAAAGCAAATGTTTATTTATTTGTTAATTAACATTTAAGAAAACATTCAAGTGAACAATTTTAAATATTTAAGTATATTCTAAAATAAATATATAGTTATTTAATTCATTTTAACATCTATCAATTTATTTACTTATTTGTGTATTAAAAGATTATATTTAATAAAACGTTTGTTTGTTATTTATTTGTGAATTAATATAAGTAAACATGTAAGTGATAAAGTAAACACTTAAGTATATTTTAAATTAAATATTTAATAAATATTTTTTTATTTTATTTTATTTACTAATTTATGTGTATAAATATTTAAAAGTTAGTTTATTTATTTGTGAATGATTATTTAAGTAAACATTTAGGTGGACAATTTAAACATTTAAGTATATTTTAAATTAAATAATTTTTAATTAGTTCTAAAATGTATTTATCAACCTATTTATTTAAAGTGAATAAATATATAAATATATATTTAAGTAAACATTTAAGTGAACAATTTAAAATATTTAAGTATATTCTAAAGTAAATCTATAGTTATTTAAAAAATATATATTTATTTACTCATTTGTGTATTTAAAGTATATATTTAAGTAAATGTTTGTTTATTTATTTGTGAATTTATATTTAAGTAAACATTTAAGTATATTTTAAAGTAAATAATTATATTAGTTTATTAAATGTATTTATCAATCTATTTATTTGTTTATGTGAATAAATATTTAAATGTTTACTTATTTGTGAATGAATATTTAAATAAACGTTTAGGTGAACAATTTAAATATTTAAGCAATTTTAAAGTAAATATTCTTTTTATTAATTTTTAAATTCATTAACCTATTTATTTACTTAAGTGAATGAATATTTAAATATATATTTAAGTAAATGTTTATTTATTTATTTAATTAATATTTAAGTAAACATCTAAGTGAACAATTTAAATATTTAAGTATATTTTAAAATAAATATACAATTAATTATGTTTATTTAATTAATTTCTAAATTCAACCACCTATTTATTTACTTATTTGTGTATTTAAAGTGTACATTTAAGTAAGTGATAGTTTATTTATTTGTGAATTAATATTTAAGTAAATCAAATATTTTATATTTAAATATTTAATATATATTTTAGGGATGCACCGAAATTTCGGCCACCGAAAATTTTCGGCCGAAAATGGCCTTTTCGCTTTTCGGCCGATAGACTTTTATCACCGAAACAACACGGCCGAAATGTTGTGATGACGCAAACAGAAACCGCGACCTGCACGTGCACCTGCATAGCGAAGACCACGAGCTCCACGCGACATTCACTTAACACCAGTGAGAACATTCTCTCTCTTCTTACTCCTTTATTCGCAGCACTAAAGCGTCTCCTAACAAAGAGATTAAGACGGACCACGAAGTGAAAACAAAGAAAAGTACAGTCTTATAGAGTCTGTTAGCACACGTCTCACTGAGATCTTTTCGGATCCTCTGCACTTCATCGCGAATGTGCTTGAACTGCGTTATAAAGACCATTACTTGGATGCGGAAATAAGGCAGCGCGCACGAGAAATGATCCAGGCCGCGCTGGATGCGGAGAACCCGCGTGGAGACGGAGAAGCGCCAAGCGCAGAAAAAAAGACTGGTCTCTGCACCAGATGAGTGGCATGCACCCTCGTTGTCTGATATGTTCAGTGGAATTCTGCAAGAAAGAGCCTCAAATAATAATAATAATACGTTGGCTATTTTGTTCTTATACACACACACAAACATACATACATACATACATAATATCAGATTGTAGCCATATTTATGCTAGATTTTCTAGATTTCTGCTTTAATTTGATAAAAATGTTTATTTATGCCCTGGCCCTATTTAAATACACTCTCTCAAATATTTCTCAAATGTCAGTCAGATGACAAGCTCAACTGCTCAACAGCTAGATGGTTATCTGTCTGAAGTCCCCATCCCCAGAAGTGATAACAGTCTTGCCTACTGGAGAAGTAATGCACTTTCTAGTCCTACAGAGAAAAATTTCAAATGAACTTCACCTAAATGCACTTTGTTTTTATGAGAGAACTGTTCATTTTAAAACCTTTCTGCAGGCCAGTAGGCCTGTACATTATTATTAAATATACACATGAGCGGGATACATTTTTAATTTGAATTTTATTTTATACTGTGCATTGTTGCAATGTGCTTAATAAATATTTGCATCATTTGTAATTATGTTTTTTTATGTTTTTTTTTTAAATAAGTTATGTAATTGTAATTATCTTTGAAACTTTAATATTAATTTATGCAATTGCAATGTCTTAATTTTAGTAAAGTTAGTACACGGTCATAGCAATAAATGCAATGGTACTAATAATTGGCATAATTTCTTTCGGTGTTTCGGTTTCGGTTTTCGGCCTTGGTTTTCTCTTTTTCGGTTTTCGGTTTCGGCCAAGAATTTTCATTTCGGTGCATCCCTAATATATTTAGTTCTCACCTCTATATGACACACAAATAATGCTCCATTTTTTTCAGGTCATGACTTCATTCTTGCAGTGGAATATACTGTATAGAAATAAGTATACACAAATATTAGGTACAAATAGTTCTGATTTTTTATTTATTTTCTTAATTATTTTCACTGCACTCATCGCATTGCATTATGGGATTGCATTTTCCATGAAAGATTCTTATGTTACATGTAACAAGCAAAAATGTTAATTTATTCATTTTTGGAATTAATGAATTAATTTCTCTTTCTCCTTGTTTCTTGTTTTGTTTGTATTTAGACGAGATGTATTTGTATTTTCTGAATGTGTCTGTCTGTTTCAGCTCAGTGTGAGAAGAACAGGAGGAAGGTGACGGTGAAGCGTGTGAACCGCTTCGAAGAAAGCATCGACATCTACACCGAGTTCTTCAAGCCGTACGAACTCACCTCGTTCGACGACACGTTCAGCATCGCAATGACCAACTCCGCAAGGTCACACACTTCACACCAACACACACTTGGTCATGCTGTACTCTCGTCTGTTAGAGACTAAAATATAAAATAAAACAGATTAAGTAAAGTGTAATAATATAAATAAACACATAAAAATAGCTACACACAAGTAAACAAGGGAGTGTGTTTGTGGAGTAATTTACTACAGATTTGAATGTGGCTCGACCAATCAGAATCAAGGAACGGAACTCTCCGTTTTAGAATTTTTATTAAATTAAGTTAAATATTTGAGTCTATATTGAAGTTAATAGTAAATCTATGTATTATGTGAATATTTAAGTAAATTTAAATTTTTATATAAATATTTCAGTTAATTTTAAAGTTTATTTACTTATTTATGTGAATGAACAATTAAGTGAAAGATAAAGTAAATACTTAAGTACATTAATTGAAATATTTAAGTAAATATTCACATTTATTTATCTGAATGCATTTTTGTTTAAATATGAATTGAAATATTTAAGTGAATATAATACGTGTTTAAATGTTTAAGTAAATTAAATTATTTAAGTATGTATCAAAACAAATATTTAAAAATTGCTAAAATATGAACAGTTTTTATTTACTTGAATGGACATTTGAGTAAATAAAGATATTTAAGTAAATGTTAAACTTTGTTAACTAGTCAATGTAACAAAATTAAATTGTATTTACATATGTTAATCAATGTGAATTAGCATTTAAGTAGATGTGAATGTAAATGTTTAATTAAATATTGAATTCTAACATTTTAAGTGTTTATTTACATATGAAAATGAGTAAATGAAAATTTGAGTAAATATTAATTTGCATATTTAAGTAAATACTAAAATACTACCTGTTTATGCTAATAAATATTTAAATATTAAAATAAAATGTTTATTTATATAAATGCTCATTCAATAAAATATTTTAATATATATAATATTCAAGAAAACATTAAAGTTTATTTACGTATGTGAATGAATTTTTCAGTAAATAGATAAGTTGTTTGCTTCTAGGTTCGTTTGTTTAAAAAGCATCTTATACGGTGTCTCATATCTGTGAGTAAAATCTGTTTAGCTCTTCATTCTGCTCCGGGATGAATAACACAGAAGTCGGTCTAGTGTGTGTTTCTGGTGAACTCATCTTCTGTGTTTCGGTCACACTTGGGGTCCTTCTGTTCAGTTGTGAAAGTGTTTGATTGAGGTTTACAGTGTTGTCCGTCTCCTGTTGTCGATCAGACGGGGTTCAGCTGCTCTCATATTTATGGCTCTCGTTTTACCATCTCGTCTCACCAAGTGTTGGAAAATCCGTCTGGTAGTTTGCCTCATTTTCATAAAGATAAATGTGCCGTTTGCTTGCTTTACTCAAGTCAGACGAATGCATGAGTTACTCATTTTAATGAACTATTGATTAGTTCAAGCATTTTCTGTTTAATTAGGGCTGTGGATAGATGTATATGTAACGTTTATTAAATGTAACAAGAAAATTGTCTAAAATTATATTTTGTTGACATTTTAAGTACTTTTTTAAAAATCAATTTCAATTTATTTAGTATTTTTGTATTTCTTAAAGAAAGGAATATGGGTTTCCTTTTATTATTTTAATTTTTTTTAATTATAGTTGTAGTTTTTCTGAATTCAGTTTTAATGGTCAAACTAAATTGTATACAGTTTTAAAACTCTAAGATCTGTTTTACTTCCTAAAATCTGTTTTCTTTTTTAATTTCTATGCATTCTGTTTTAATGCTTTTAAGACATTTTAATATTAAAAAAGCATGTGTAGTCAATTTATTTATTTATTTTACATTTATTCATTACCCTATGAAATGTAGCATTTTTCCAGAAATTCTTTATGATTTAGGACATTTATTATTAAAGGACTGTGATAATCAAATGAAGGCATAGTAGTTTAATAGTTTAATCTTTTATTAGAAAAAAATAATCAAATAAAAATGTAATATATTTATTTTTCGGCAAACAAAGTGCTGCTCAACAGAGCTTTACTGTTTTAATTTAAACTTTTAAAATCTTATAAATCTTACTGATTTTTTAAAGAATTAAAAAAAAAAACTTAAAGTATTAAAATAATAATAATAACAGTTATTTTTTTATTATTTGATGGGTACATTCTACTGTACAGTAGTAACACATCTGTCACAATGTCTTTGAGTTCAACTGAACTTTTATTTTGAAAAAGCGATGTGATGATTTGTATATAACTGATATTTGAGTATACAGTGTGAAAGAGAGTTGAGAGTTCCTTTACACCTGTTTGTGCACAGAAGGTTTTTCTACATCTTCTCATGATTTCATGGTCTCGTTTTTTAGGGAGTTCATGCCGAAGACGTTGGGCCTCGATCCCAGTCCATTCACTGTCCGCAAACCAGACGAGAGCGCAAAGTCAGTGCTGGGGTGAGTCTGAGAGATCTGCTGTTTCCTTCATCAGCTCAGCGAGTTCAGCATGTAAACAAATAATGTAATTAATTGTTAATATAATTTAGGTAAAATGTTATTGTAATGGTTTTAGTTGTAGTTAATGATAATGATATCATATCTGACGGTTCAGTAGGTCAGAGTTGATTTGTTTCTTTAAACTCTAACTCTGTAAACTTTAACTCTATAAACTCTTATTCTATAAACTCTAATTCTGTAAACATCACATCTGTAAACTCTTACTCTGCAAACTCTAACTCTGTAAACTCTAACTCTATGAACTCTTTCTTTAAACTCTATCTCTGAAATCTCTGTAAACCAACTCTATAAACTCTAACTCTGTAAACTCTATGTAAACAGTAACTCTGTAAACTCTTTCCCTAAACTCTTAACTATATAAACTAACTCTATAAACTCTATGTAAATTCTATAACACTGTACTCTTAAGTCTGTAAACTCTCTGTAAACCAACTCTATAAACTCTACCTCTGTAAACTCTAACTCTATAAACTCTCATTCTGTAAACTCTGTAAACCAAATCTGTAAACTATAACTCTAAAAACTCTCATTTCCTAATCTCTAACTCTATAAACTCTCTATAAACTGTAATTCTGTAAACTAACTCTATAAACTTTAACTCTGTAAACTCTCATTTTCTAAACTTTAAGTCTTTAAACCAACTCTATAAACTCTCATTCTGTAAACTAACTCTATAAACTCTAACTCTGTAAAATCTCATTCTCTAAACTTTAAGTCTTTAAACCAATTCTATAAACTCTAACTCTATAAACTCTAACTCCGTAAACTCTATGTAAACCAACTCTGCAAACTCTCATTCTGTAAACAGTAACTCTGTAAATTCTTTCCCTAAACTCTACCTCTGTAAACTCTAACTCTATAAACTCTCATTCTGTAAACTCTGTAAACTAACTCTGTAAACCCTAACTCCAAAAATTCTCATTCCCTGATCTCTAACTCTATAAACTAACTCTATAAACTCTATATAAACTCTAATTCTGTAAACTCTCATTTTCTAAACTTTAAGTCTTTAAACCAACTCTATAAACTCTCATTCTGTAAACCAATTCTATAAACTCTAACTCTATAAACTCTAACTCTGCAAACTCTCATTCTGTAAACAGTAACTCTGTAAACTCTCTTTCCCTAAACTCTAACTACATAAACTAACTCTATAAACTCTATGTAAATTCTATCACACTATAAAGTCTAACTCTGTAAACTCTCTGTAAACAAACTCTATAAACTCTAACTCTATAAACTCTCATTCTGTAAACTCTGTAAACTATAACTCTAAAAACTCTCATTCCCTAATCTCTAACTCTATAAACTAACTCTATAAACTCTCTATAAACTGTTACTCTGTAAATTCTCATTTTCTAAACTTAAAGTCTTTAAACCAACTCTATAAACTCTATGTAAACTCTATCTCTATAAACTTTAAGTCTATAAACTCTCTGTAAACTCTAACTCTATACACTTTTATTCCCTAATCTCTAACTCTATAAACTAACTCTATAGACTCTCTGTAAACTCTAACTCTATACACTTTCATTCCCTAATCTCTAACTCTATAAACTAACTCTATAGACTCTCTGTAAACTCTACCTCTATAAACTCTCATTCTGTAAACTCTACCTCTATAAACTCTCATTCTGTAAACTCTACCTCTATAAACTCTAAGTTCGTAAACATTTGTCCATTGAAAGTGTTTGATGAGATTGTGGATGAGCTGCTGATCTGGTTCCTCTGCTCTGGTCTCTCAGCAGTAAGTCCAGTAAAGAGGAGGCGGTGTTGCAGAGGAAGACGGCAGCCAGTGCTCCTCCTCCTCCCAGTGAGGAGCAGATCTCCAGCAGCTCTGAGGATGACTCAGAGGAAGAGCGTGAGGAGGACGGGACGGCCTCACAGCGCTCCACACCAGTCAGACTGACCGAACCGAGCGACAGCAGCCGCCTGCATGAGGTATTCACCATTAAACTTACACATACTCCAGCGCATGGACTGCAGCTGCTCTGAACACAAGCTTTTGTGCTGTGGCTGTTCAGAATGCAATGCTAGCATACTAATATAACTGTATCTGCAGTATGTACACTGTATACAGTATGCATGTGTACTAAGCAACAAGAGACAAGAGAGACCCTAACCCTAACCCTAACCCTAACCCTATCCCACAATGCAACATTGAACTTTTACTGTTCAAACATGCATACTGTTTTACATGATATTTTTTTATAAAAAGTAGGTAGTGTACATTATATACTGAACAGCATTCAAAAAGAAAGTGAGCAAGTAGTTTCAAACTATATATATTACTTAGAAATTAAATAAAATAAAATAATTATATAAAAAAATATATATTTATTTTAGCATTTCTATTTTCTTCTAGTTTAGGTTGAAGTATTGAAATAACTTGACTGCATGAACTGCAACTTAAAACACTGTATTTAAAAAAAAAACATCAACTAATAACAAATAATTACTGCAACTTTAAAATTACAATTAAAAACACAAAACGCAAAAAACTGTTTCAAAATATTACATTTATTTAAATACTTAATAGTTTTTTTTTACTATTATTTAGGGTTATTTTTAATTCTTTAAAAAATAAAAAAAAATTAATAAATAAATAATTAAATGTATTATAAATACTGTATCTGTTGATATGATTAAATTAATTTTGTAA
Source organism: Carassius auratus (assembly GCF_003368295.1). Lineage (NCBI taxonomy): Eukaryota > Metazoa > Chordata > Actinopteri > Cypriniformes > Cyprinidae > Carassius > Carassius auratus. Next base: position 1,150,057 of record NC_039299.1, on the reverse strand, counting down.
AAAAAAAAAAAGATTCTTCCATAAAACAATTAATGATAGAAAAAAGTAAAATTAATGATAGAAAAAGTAGTTTTATTAATTCTTTAAAAATAAATATAAATAATTAATAAATGTATATTATTTATTTTTCTTATATAAAAAAATTATATATATGATATGAATATTTTAACCAAATGTAATCCTATCAACAAAAATGTATTTAATTGTTAATATAATTACTGTAGTTAATGTAATGAATTTTTGTTTTATATTATATTGTATAATGCAATACATTGTGGGATCCATACAGTATTAAACCTGTAATTAAATCAGATTAAATAAAATCAGAAAGGGCAGCGAGATGAAAAGAAATCTTTCCATATAATTAGGATTGGAAATGTAAGTCATGTGACCAAGAGAGAAGCATGCTGATGTCCTGAAGGAAACAGAATTTGATCATAATCAAGTTTTTCAAAGTTTAGTTTGTATATCTTTTTTCTGAGCTGACTGTTGCACAATTTTTTTTATAAATATATATATAAAAAAGGAAAAAATTACAGATAACAATTAATTACATTAACACTGTTAATTATATTAGCACTATACAAACATTTTCCTCACTTTTTATATATAATGTTATATAATATATGATATTTAATTTTGTATAATATTTTATTTGTATTATAGGAAGAAATAGGAATGATAATGACATTTACACACACACACACACACACACACACATAAATATATCATTTTTATTTTTCCTCAGTTTTTGTATTAAAAATATAAATTATAATGAATATATAAATAAATTATATATTTTCTTCAAGTTGTATATTTAGAAAAAAAAAATATATATATATATATAAATTATATTTCAGCAATTTTTATATTATGATTTTATATATATATACTTTTATATAATGTAAATAAAAGTAAAATGCATTTACTCATTTATTTTATTAATTTGTTATATATATATATATATATATATGACATGAAGTGAGTGTGAGTTTGTCTGTCAGTGTTTTCTGAGCTCTGTGTGAGTCTCTGTGTCCGCAGATGCCTTACGCTCAATAATACGCCTGATCCCTCCTTTATTAAGATCTCCAGTGTGATTCTGATGATGCTGTAATCGAGTTTATATCCTGAAGAAACATCTTCAGTTCAGCTGAGGCTCTTCTGGTGCGTGTGTAGAGTCAGAAGGGATCTGTAGAGGTGCATTGCTTATGACACTCACAGTATAATCCTTTCTAATTTACAGCGTACAAATACACTAACTGATACTGTGTTGCTTATAATGCAAAGCATAGAGAAAAACTAATGCTATCAATAGCAAAATGTCTTCATATATTTAATTATTTTGCATGATAGTTGTTCAATTTTATCCTTTATGTCCCTTCTGAAATCAGTCTCAATGTCATAAATGTTTTGCTTTAGACGAACAGCTTCCACTAAATGTTAATAAAATCTTTATTTTTTTAAGAACTTTAACTGACTTGGTAGCAATTTAATGAATGTTGACATGAATGAAACATAAATGCAACATAAAAAAATACAATTATTAATAATAATAATAAATAAATAAAAATATATAATTTCTTATAGATTTTTCTAATTGTATCTATTTTTATTTAGTTTTTTAAATACTTATTTTGATAATATATCAATGGTTTCATATGTTTTATATATTTAATTTATATATATATTTTCTATTAAATTTTTTTTCTAATGCATCCAGCAGCTGAATGAACAAAATAATAAAAAATATACATGGATTCTTTTTTCATGTCTATATTTTTGTTGAATAAATGTAGATTTAGTTTTATTATTTTATTTATATAAACATTTGGCTGTTTCTAATTCATTCAGCAGCTGAATACAACACAAATGCAACATAAACATTTTTTTTTTTTGTATAAACAACAAAACAAGCAAAAAACTATGTATATATTTCTTTCTTTGTTTTTGGTGTGTTTCACAGTTGGCAGTTTCTAATGCATTTAGTGTAAATGCAGCTTTAAAAAATATAAGCTATACATGTTTAAAATCTATGTGTATGAGATATAATCTGATCATTTTTAGATGCATTTTATGTGTATTTGTTTTTTATTTTTGCATGTTTCTCATATGTTTAGCCCTGAATAAACTGTGATTTTATATATATATGACAACAGATCCCAAATGTCTCTCTCTCTCTCTCTCTCTCGTGTGACTCGAGGTTTCTGCTGGTTTGCCTCACGACGAGGCTGTTTGAGTTTCTTTACCTCGAGAGACACTGAAGGAGGGATTGAGAGAAGAACAGAGGGATTTTAGTGGATGAGAGATGAATGAACGCTCAGGACTTTAATCAATAATATTAATACAGACTCTTCTCTCTTTCTTGCATTAAATACAGTCTTTTCTTTGTAACATGAGTGAAAATGTGCTGCTCATATTCTTCAGGTCAGACTGATAAAATAAACTTAAGCCACTCATTTCTAACATATTTTAGGGCCCTTTAAAAATCTTTTACATTCGCTCTTTTTTTATTATTATTAATTAATTAATTTATTGTATTCTGTTTTAATTTATTTATTTAAGTAATGGAAAATATGTCTAATTATTGAAATCATGAAACATATACAATGTAACAACATTTTAATTAAAAGTCTAACATAAAATTACTTTTTAGGGCCATATATAAAGTTACGGTTTTATTTTATTTTTATTTTCTTTATTAAAAAAAATGCTTTTCCCCATTTATATTTAGTATAACTTGACGTATTTAAATAACTAGAACTAGAAATAACCATATATATATATATATATATATATATATGTATATGTGGAAATATGAAAATAAAGATGTATTCAAAATATTAGAAAAAAAACTATATTAGAAAAAAAGGCTAATTATCTTATTTTGCTTCTTAAATAGATGTATCTGGATTTGTGGATGTTTAGATAATTGCTCTAAAAAACAAGACAAAAATACTGAGCAAGAAAATAATTTCTGCAGTGTATACTGTAGTTTAATTGTGATCGTTCATGAATCATTATAATGTAGGAATAAATGTGATGTTGGTGTTTGCATGAAATCAGGAAGGTCCCAACTGAAGGAAGGAGATATTAATGAGGACGAATGAAAGCGTCACACAGATCCGGTTCGGTTTGTCAGAGTCACACTGACCTGTTTTCATGGACACACACACACACACACACACACACACACACACACACACAGAGGTTGTTGTGTATGTCAGGAGAGCAGAACTGAGTATTCATATTGATATCATAGCTGTACATAATTTATATTAAACAGCTTAGAGTTTGATAACTTTATTCAATTATTGTATAATTCCTTCCTGATGAAGGGCACAGGTAGCTAAATATGACATTTATTCTAATGCGTTTATGTCAAGATTGTTTTAAAAAGATGTTTTTGTTTTTTAATTCAGTCATTTTGAATGGCTTGACTGAAGAAATTGGGCGAATTGAATGGCTATAGTTAAAGGTTAAAGGTTAAATATCAGAGACATCAGTGATACTCTCCTTTAGTCCAAAAAAAAAAAAGAAGCCATCAAACAAATATAAAAAATATACTGTTTTTGTTGTTTGTACATTAATTTAAAGATTGAATGCAAAATTATTGCAATATAAAAGTTTATTTAAAAACTTAAGTGGTAGGTGATACTAATCACGATTAATTTCAGAAAAGAAATTTCTGTGATTTGATAAGGTATTTTTTTTAATTGATTGACCGCACTCATTTATTTATTTATTTGGGTGTTGCTTTTTGTATTTTTTTTTTTTTCTTTTAGTATTTTTTTCTTCTTTTGGCTATTTCGTTTGGAAAATATTTTTTCAAGCTTATTTCTTTTCTTTTTGTATGTTTAAAAAAAATTCTATTGGTTTTTCTTTTGGGGATTTTTGTTTGTTTGTTTATTTATCCCCCTTTTTATTTATTTTTTTAATTTTCTTCCATTTTTTTATTTTTGGAAAAAACATGCTTTTTATTTTTCTTTTCTTTTTTTTGGCTTTTATGTTATCGAATGTTTTTCTTTGTAGTTCTTTTTTTTTATCCCTTTTGGTTTTTCTTTTGGAACTAATTTTTTTTTCCTTTTTTTTTTTTTTTTTTGAAAAGCTTTCTATTATTAATTGTTTCCTTTTTATCCTTTTTTCCCTTTCCTTGTTTTGGCTTTTCTTTTTGTAAATTTTTTTTAATTGTTTATAAAAAAAAATTCTATTAGTTTTTTGTTTGTTTTATTTCCGTCTCTTATTTTCTTCAGTTTTTGGTGTGAATGTGACCTGGACATGTTTCTGTGAGATTCTCCCAAAGTCTTCTGCCTCATTTCGTCGTGTCACCATCAGATTTAATGATGTGTTACTCAAAGTTTTTGTAATCAGTTTTAAAAGTTTACTCACTGTGGGAAGATCTAAATTATCAGGTGTGGTCGATTTCATTCTCATTTCATTCGCTTCAAAAGTCTTCAGTCTGTCTGTTGAAAGTTTTTGTTCTCTCATGTCTGTTTTGGCTCGTGTTTCTTCATCTCTCATCGTCTCACGTGTAATGCAGCGCTCACATTCGCCTTCGTCGCGTGCAGACGGTGGATAAACTCAGCGGCCGCGGCTGATGAAATATTAAAACATGAAAACCTCATTACTGCGACGCTGTAATTACTCCGGTGCGTGTGAAACGCCGCATCAGTCACGGCTTGAGTTTAATCAGTGTGTGTAGGAGTAAACCGAGCGCGTGCAGGGAAACACCCGTACACACACACACACACACACACACACACACACACACACTCGTCAAACCTTCAGCCGTTACATAACCGCGGCTCGTTAGTGAGGGAAGCCCCTTCAGTTCACTTCTCTTAAAAACACACACAGCAAGAGTCATACACTTTCCTTTATACAAGAACATCATACAGTTCACAGTAAGATTCTCTTATTCTCACCCAATCTGCATTTTTAAATAAACACAGTAAAAATTGTGAACTATTATTACAATTTAAGATACAATTAGCATCATTCCTCCAGTCTTCAGTGTCACATGATCTTCAGAAATGATTCTAATTGTGTGACCTTTGACCTCGTTGACCCTTTGACCTGTGTGACCTCTCAGGATCCTCCTCAGCAGCGTCTGCCGCCGGTCAGAGAGACGTACGGCCTGAACCTGCTGGTCAACCCACCGGATGAAGACATCCTCATATACCACAGGTCAGAGACACAGGGAAACATTTCTAATACTTTTACCATTTAAACCATACACACTCATACATACACTCACACACACACACTCACACACACACACACTCACATTCACACACTCTCAAGCACACATTCACTCACACAGTCTCTCTCACATACACACTCACACACACACACACACACACACTCACAAGCACACGTTCACACACACACTCTCTCTCACACACACACACTCATTCACTCAAAAAACACACGCTCGCTCACACACACACACACACACACACACTCATACATACACTCAGATGCATACACATCACATTCACACACTCTCGCGCACAGGTTCACACGCTCACAAACACTCACAAAAACACACACACAAGCACACACACGTTCACACACTCTCTCACACACACTCACACACTCACAAGCACACGCTCACACACAAACACACACACACACTCGAGCACTCACACTCTCAAGCACACACTCACTCACACAGTCTCTTACAAACACACACTCACTCGTACTCACACGCGCACTCACACACACACACACACACACACACACACACACACAGTCTCTCACACACACACACATGTGCACACACTCGTTCACACTCTCTCTCTCACACGCACACTCACACACACACACACACACACATGCACACACTCGTTCACACTCTCTCTCTCTCTCACACACACACACACACACACACACACACACACACACACACTCACTCACACACACACACACAACCACAATGCAGACGTTTGTAGGAAATGCCTGACCTTGAATCAGTTTTTCAGAGCTGTCTCTATCTGCTCGGTGTGTTGAGTGTTTCATGATCCTGTGATTCTGCTGATTCTTCATCTCTGTCTGTTTATAGATTTGCTCATCTGGGTCAGAACCAGCACAAGGTGGAGAGACGTGATGAAATGAAGAAACTAGACGCCGGCCTCAGCCTGTGAGTGTGTGAGGAGAAAATATGTGTGTGTGTATATTCATATAAATTCATTTATTTTTTTGCATTTCATAACCATAATTACTTGTAATAATAATTAAATTACTTGCTCATCATTTATCATTTTACATTTTTATATACTACCAAATTCAAATTCTCTTCTGCTCATCGAGGCTGCATTTATTTGATCAAAAATACAGTAATAACAGTAAAAATTGTAAATATTATTATAATTCCAAACAGCTGTTTTCTATGTGAATATCTGTTAATATGTAATTTATTTCTGTGATCAAAGATGAATTTTCTGCATCATTACTCCAGTCTTCAGTCTAAATGCCTTGATTCAATTTTGATTATTTTCAAAACAAATAACTTTCAATGTACATAGTTCAGTACATCATTTATACATTTGTAGTATTTTTGTATAATATTTAAGTAAACATTTAACATTTTTAGTAAATGTACAGATAAAGTGTAATGTGGTCTTTGTTTTTCATGCATATTTAGTCCAGAAACACTAACTCTCTTCATGTATTTGCAGTCAGTTGTAGGATTCGAGCTGTAAAGCAAAGCATTCACGAGACGATCGATCATAAAACAAGCCCACGGTTAGGCAGGAATTAATTCTATTAGTCTAGCAGCAGTCGAAACCACGAATATAGAGCGTGACTCGTGTCTGTCTGAATACATCCTGTAATATCTAACCTGTCATGAGAAAAGAAAGAGCGTGAGTCATGACTCGTGAATTACTGCTTCATTTACATTCCTTTACCTTTTATTGACTCTGCTCCTGCATTTCATGAGACTGAGTCACTTTAAAGATCGTTTAGTCTCTATTCTTATTTTAGATTGGATGAGTGTGAAGGCTTGACAAAAGATTGGGTTGTTGTTAAACATTTTTATATTTTTCACATTTATATGCATTTATTTGTTTATTCATTTGTGCTTAAATTTGCTAAAAGGCGCATTTTCATCAGCAGTTGCTTTTGCATGATGTTAGAAAAAAAATAAAAAGAAATTGAGCCAGTATGCATGTATTTAAATTAAGTATAATCTGCAACTTTTGCTCATTTTGCTCAATATAAAAAACATATTTATAGCACTACATATAATATTATCCTGCTTATTCTTTAATTTTTTTTTAATGTTCAGTTATTGGAATTAAATAATTATATATTGTTATTGTTTATATTTTTAATCTAAATTTCATGCATATCTTTTTAAAGATTAAAAAACTTTATTTAATATTCAGTTATTAGAATTAAATAATTTTATGTTGTAGTATTTTGGAAAATCTTTAATACAGATATTTAAAAAACTTTATTTAATATTCAGTTTTTAGAATTAAATAATTTTATATTGTAGTATTTTGGAAAATCTTTAATAAATCTTTAAAAAAATTGTTATATTTTTATACATTTTTTATAAATAATTATTTAATATTCAGTTTTTAGAATTTAATTCAATCTAATTTCGGACCTATAACAAATATTAAATTATTAGAATTGTATATTCAAATATTTTAAAATGTTTATCTAATTTCTTGCATATTTGTTTAAATGAACTTTTTTTAAATATATAATTATGAGAATTCAATAAGTTATAGTTACAATAAGTTACAATATGTTTAAATGTTATTAATAATAACATTTTTACATAGTTTTATTTAATAATTAATTAGTAGGATTACATTAGATTAGAATTATCATTTGCATATTCAAAAAAAAGCAAAACTTTTAATATTAAATAATTTGAATTAGATTGTTTAATATAGTAGTATTTCAAAAAACATATGCAATTTAATTTCTGTGTTTTTCCCCCTGTGTTTTTCCCGGCAGCGCTCCGGTGTCTCTGTTCCCGTCGGACAGCATCTATGAGGTTTCGGCTCCAGAGGTGGACGTCCAGAGCCGCGCGGTCTTCGAGTGTCACGTTCAGACGGGTCGAGGCTGGGTCAGGACTCTCTGTCATGATGACGTGCTCATGTACCGCGAGTACATCAAGAACAGATACATGTGAATGTCTCCAAACCAAACAGATTCACCGATGGAAAATATTCACTTTTGAATTACTACAGTCTTTTCACCATCAAAAATATACGACATTCCTTTTCCTTATAAAAGCAATGCAGGAGTGTTCATGAAGAACAGACGTCACTGTGGCTTTAAGAGATTGTGTGGCATGCAACAAATCGTTTCGTAGATGAGCTTCTCATTAAGTTGTGCCTGATGTTGACATGATGTATGAAGTTACATGTGTAAAGAATGGAATAAAATATCAGGAGTGTTTTCATGTTCATATGTGCATGTTGGTCCAGCGTGTGTCGTCCAGAAGTGTTTGTGCTCAAACCGTGTGTGTTAAGCGATCAGAAAACAGCTGAATAACAGGAACCTGAGACGCATCTACAGAACAGACCAGACAGGAAGGAAACACATATCCACCAGCCTTGACACATGAGCAACAACCATATCACCCAGGGTCTTTTAGGTGGCTGCCAGGAGGTTACTAAGGGATTCTAAGTGGTTGCTATGAGGTTGTTAACAACCTACAAGACCTTATGAACTTCCTGGAAACCACTCAGCAACACCCTGACATTATGGCAGCGACTTTCGCTCAGGCAAGTTCTGGTAACTTTTTCTTTGAAAGCTTTTAAAATATAGTTTAATTTCATAATTTGTTGATTTGATAAGTAGTACATGGCAACGCCCCTGAGAAAAGTAGATTGTTAGACTCCCTAGCAACCAACCAGAACACCTTAGCAACATCCTGGCAACCACATAGCAACACCCCAGAAGAAACAACCTCTTGGAAACCACCCAGAACACCCTAGCAACCAGTCAGAACACGTTAGTAACCTCCTGGCAACCATATAGCAACACCCCAGAAGAAACAAACTCCTTGCAACCACCCAGAACACCCTAGCGAACACCTAAGCAACCTCTTGGCAACCACATTGCAACTCTAGAAGAAACAAACTCCTGGCAACCACATAGCAACCAACAAGAACATCTTATTAACCTCCTAGCAACCACATAGCAACACTTTAGAAGAAACAAACTCCTGGCAACCATCCAGAACACCCTAGCAACCACCTAGAACACCTTAGCAACCTCATAGCAACACTCCAGAAGAAACAAACTCCGGGAAACCACATAGCAACCAGCTAGAACACCATAGTAACCTCCTAGCAACCACATAGCAACACTTTAGAAGAAAGAAACTCCTGGCAACCATCCAGAACACCCGAGCAACCGCCTAGAACACCTTAGCAACCTCCTGGCAACCACATAGCAACACTCCAGAAGAAACAAACTCCGGGCAACCACATAGCAACCAGCCAGAACAACTTCGTAACCTCCTAGCAACCACATAGCAACACTCCGGAATAAACAAATGCCCCAAACTAGGGTTGTTCTGTCCATTTGAAACCCTAGAAACTATCTATAACACCTTAGCAGCCTTCATATCAGCCAAGGTCTTTTAGGTGGTTGCCAGGCAGTTGCTAAGGTATTCTGGATGGTTGTCAGGAACTTTGCTAAGGGCTTCTAAGTGGTTGCTAGGAGGTTGTTAACAACCTAGAAGACCTTATCAACCTCCCGGCAACCACCCTGGCATTGTGGCAGCGACTTTGCACAGGCAAGTACTGTTTACATTTACAGTTTTTAAAATATAGTGTAATTTAATAATTTGTTGATTTGATAAATTGTTTTGTGAATTTCATGTTTGTAAGTTGTTTATTTTATTATTTAATTATATGTGTGTGTATATAATCTCCCCTCTCTATCTCTCTCTCTCTCTCTCTCTCTGTCTGTCTCTCTCTTCTCTCTCTGTCTGTCTCTCTCTCTCTTTCTCTCTGTCTCTCTCCCTCTATCTCTCTCTCTCTCCCTCTCTCTCTGTCTCTCTTCTCTCTCTGTATCTCTTCTCTCTCTGTCTGTCTCTCTCTCTCTTTCTCTCTGTCTCTCTCCCTCTATCTCTCTCTCTCTGTCTATCTCTCTCTCGGTCTCTCTCTCTCTTCTCTCTCTCTCTCGGTCTCTCTCTCTCTTCTCTCTCTCTATCTCTCTCTCTCTCTCTGCTGCAGCTGCATCTCGTTTCTTTCTCTGTGTGCCGCGTGAGTCTGGATCCAGTGCACAAGCGTATGCAGAAATCAGTCACATGGCAGCAGGTGGAAACTTATGAACACACACACACACACACACACACACACTCATGCATACTTGCTCGCTCAGAGTGCTGCTGATTACAGGCCTTATTAAAGCTCCATTAGTCTCAGGGCAATGATGAAGTGAGATGTGGACATGAAGAATAAAAAATGTGATTTCTCTTTTTATCTGAAGGTGTGTATTTGCCACTCGCTGCGGTTATTTCAACATCTTCAGATTGAAAAATAGCCTTGAGCTCAAACTGAGCTGAATATACTTCAGCATTTAAAGCAAGACATTTGTGTCCCTGGAGCACAAAACCAGTCTGAAGTCTCTGGGCTATATTTGTAGCAATAGCCAAAAACAACATAGTATGGGTCAAAATTATCCATTTTTCTTATATGCCAAAAATCGTTAGAATATTAAGTAAAGATCATGTTCCATGAAGATATTTTGTAAATATCCTACCATAAATATATCAAAACCTAATTTTTGATTTGTAATATGCATTGTTAATGATTCATTTGGACAATTTTAAAGATGATTTTCTCAATAATTTCATTTTTTTTCCTCTGATTCCAGATTTTCAAATAGTTGTATCTCCACCAAATACTGTCATCCTAACAAACCATACATCAATGGAAATATTATTTATCCAGCTTTCAGACGATGTAGAAATCTCAATTTCAAAAAATTGACACTAATTGACTGTTTATGTGGTCCAGCGTCACATTTTTTTATGTACTGCTCAAATTTGTTCCATTTCACTTCCACAGTGTTTCTTTCAGACTATTTGAAATAAACATCCAAAATATACATTTAAGTGTTTATTTTATTTCATATTATATATTTGCATCTGGAGATTTCAATTGCAGTACATATCTTTAAAAGTTTTTTCGTCCACTTCAGCAGCACTTACATACACCAAAACTTTTCATTAGGCATAGTTTCATGCCTATCTATATTTTGAAGTTTTTTTTAAAAGAGGAGTTTGTTTATATTTTATTCACCTAATTTTATTTTTGCACTTTATCTATTTGCATCAATAGATTTTAATTACAATACATGCCTTTAAAGGCTGTTTCCTCAAAATTAGTTCAGCAGCGCTTACATACACCATACTTGCAGTTTTATATACATATTAATCTGTGTATATGAATACATTAGCAACCTCGGGTCAAACACATAGCAACACCCCAGAAGAAACAACCTCTTGGCAACCACCCAGAACACCCTAGCAACTAGCCGTGAAACACAAAATAAAAGCAGCCTTGCAAATAAATTAGTAGATATGGTTATGAAAAATTTTGTAAAATCATTGTTTTGCGGTTTCCTTTATATTTGGCAATTTTTTGCTAAACTTTTTTTTCCCCGCAATACTTAATTTATATTTTGCAATTCTTTATTTTTTTTTTGCAAAAATAATTTTGTAAAAATATTTACATTTTTGTTTGCAAAATTTTTTTTTCTTTTGCAAATATATGTGGCATTGATTTGACTCCATATTAAAACCTCTGTAAAATCTTAATCTTCCATTTCGTGTTTAGGAATATTTATTCATATATAATTTATGTCTGATCAGACACTTGATCCAGTTATAATCCACCTAAAACATGAATTGTAGGTATTGTTATTTTATTGCATGGCTCTCTGGAATAGTTTTGTATTTAATGACAATGAACAGTATAAGTGGTTGTTGATCAGGCAATGGATTGATGTCATAAGTATATGTATACTGCAATAAGAGAGTGAATGTACTGTGCATGCAGGGTTTATTTTATGCATTAGATCTGCAATCATTCACACAGCTCATCACACATTACATGACATTTATTTTACACTTGTACCTGTTGCATGAGATGTTGTTTTGTTTTTTGTCTCTGTGCTCTGTATTCTTCATCATTCAGTCCTTCTCTCCCCACTCTTTCCTTTTTTCTATTTACATTGTTGTAATCTCATATTTCTCAGCAGTGAGTAAACGCATGTAGCTGCGCTGGTTTCTAGGATACCAGGAGAAAAAGAGATGGAGAGATACAGAGAGAAAGAGTGAGAGGAGAGATAGAGCGAGAGCGAGAGCGAGAGAGAGAGAGAGAGAGAGAGATGAGCTCCACTGCTGTCAGATTCTAGTGATCATGACTCTCGTGAAATACAGATCAAAATTACTTGATAATATATGTAAATAAGTAATACACACAAAAAAATTAAGTTATATTAAACATATACATCATATATGCATCATATGCTATATCTATATTTAATGTTTAATTACATATTTACATTTTTTATAATATATAATCATGATATATGTGAAATTATGTATTACATTATATGTAATTTAATATCTTTATTTTTATATATGTATATTTAATTATTACAATTTGTAAAATATATTTAGAAAATAAAATATTTCGCATTACATTGATATAACATTACAATTATTACATTTTTAAATACATTTAAATATAGATTGTATTGCATTGTTTATAATATGAAAATAAAATATATAAATATATTTTTTTAATTGCATCATATGTGATTTTATATTGTTTCTTATTATTTGAATATTTAATTATTTTTCAGATACATATAAAATCGTATATATAATGTTTGTGATATAAAATGAAAATATAATATAAATGTTAGTTATTTAAATGTAGTGCATATATATATATATATATATATATATATATATATATATATATATATATATATATATAATACATAATCTATAATATCTAATATGTGAGACATTATGAAATATGCCATATGGCTGGAGTTAGAACATATAGATGAGGTGTGTCGGATTAAGCTGGTTTTTAAGGTTCAAATCAGAGTGAATTTCAGCAGTTAATTACAAAATAGACTAATCAAGCTGACGAAATTGTTTATGAATTAATTTTCAGCCAGTCTGCCATTTACAGCAAAACATATCCAGACATTAACATTAATATATTAGTATTAATCTACAGGTTACTATCCCTCTCCTGCTCTGTTTTCCATTCCTTCTCCTCCAGGTGTTTGTATCTCTCACAGCTGGACTCTCCTGAGCTTCCAGATGTCTGTCAGGTGTTTTATCCTCACTATATAGTCATTAACACTGTTCATGCATCTGACGCTGACGTGATGTTGCAGGTGTTGCCAGGGAGTTGCAATGCAGTTGCTAGGTTGCTTGTTATTTCATTGAAACACCTCTCACATGTTCTTCAGCGCATGCAACTCTAGTTTCAGTCTTAAAATGTGGAGCTTTAGAAACTTTGAGTTCTCTTTTTGATTCGACTCTGTGGTAATGAGCATCATGTGTGTCATCTGTCTGTCTCTGACTCTCTGAGCCTGCTGTAAAAGGAGCTTCAGAAAGGCCTCGAGGGTGCTGTGATCACTGTGAATATTAGACTGCTCTGTGAGGATGTGAACAGAACATTCACCCCATGAGCTCCATTACAGACTGTTGATGCTCAATGTTTCTGTCACTAAATCACCTGTGGAACATGCTCTCTTTGGTTAAACCACGGTTCATTTTATTAAGGGATTTACCAATTGTGTATACTTTTTTTAATAACTGTACTGCCTTAATGATCTAATGTTTTGCAGTGTTTTTTAAAAAAGGAAGAAAGATTCGCAAACCTCCTGTGTCCTTATCTAAAACGAATGATTCGCGATCCGATTCGAGCGCTTCGAAGCAGTGAATCAATCATTTTGCGACTCAAATGTTTTTTAACTGATTCGGAGTTTCGAAAAGCTCCGTTTCACAATCACTACGTGCTTTTTAAAACCATTACAAGCGATGTCGACATTCGAAACGGCTCTTTTGATCTGGTTTTTCAAGTGAATCGCTCGAACTGAATGATCGGAGTCACGAGTTTGAATCAATCGGAGCGGTTCCAGCGTAAATGACTCACTCAATTGAATCGATTCGTCTGTTCCTCCTCTTTTCTCGGTTTAGTGCTAACTACTGAAACAGTTTATTAATATGACTAGCTGCAGATCAAAATACATGTTAGATGGAAGGATTGAGTTTGTAACTTAATTGATTATATATATATTTAAAAAAAATTAGCAGTAAAGGTTGATGGCAGTTCTACAATAAATTATCATCCAATCTCTCATTCCATTTTAGTGAATGTTCAATTTATAAGTTAAAATTATTTTTGTATCTGATTGTAGAGAGATAGTTCATGTAAATAGATCGAATGGGAGAAGCAGATGAACACAAAACAGCAAGTGAAGTCAACAATTATCCAAGTTTGCCAGAATTAAATGAATGCAAACAGATCTTTTATAAAATACAGTTTCTCTTATTGCATAAATCATCACAGCAAGCTTCACGTGTGCTCAGTATGTTGCATTAGATCAGACATCGATATATTAATCTATGCACATCAGTTGCAATCATTCAGCCGTGGATCGGCTCGGGCGCGCGCAGGTTTCGGCGGGGGCGCGCTGACGTCATCGGGGTTTATTAGCGGCGCTCGGACCCGCGGGCTCCAGTCAGTGTTTCTCCGCTCCTCGTGCACTAAACCAGATCCAGGACTCATGTCCGGGAATCCAGACCGGAGTAAAGGATTCACCTGAAGAGGAACACACAGCGGTCAGCTGAAGAAAGAGAGCCGAGAGCCGTCTCTGTTTTCCTCCATGTGAAGGAAAAGGTACAAGGTTCGTTTTTACCGATTATAAACTCATATTAGATGCTGCATCTGAAGTGCAAGTTTTAGGACTCTGTGCGCAAACAGACTGCGTTATTTTCCCTGAAGCGAAGTTCTTGGTTTCAGCACCACGGAGAGCGCAAACGCCGCTCATGTTTGTTTTCATCGACAATAAATATTTTTTTCAGTTTGACTATTTCATGGGTTTACATCTTTTTTTATGCATTATTTTAAATGTGATGTCCATCGAAAAGACTTATGGCAGTCAAAAGCGAAGACAGCAAAAAAAAAAAAAAAATAATACTTATTTTATTTCATGAATAAAAGTGAGATTATAAAATCTACATTTAAACCGACTTTGATAAGCAATAGCCAATAATTTTTTTGCTTTAACACTATACATCTGCGCACATAGTGGCTTTTATTTAATTTTTCGTTCATGTGAAATCTGTTTTTACAGATTAAATACCGAACTAAGAATCAATAACTTTTAAAATAGGTTTATTCACAAAGGAATAGAAGTCACACATCTGCTTATACAGTGGCTTTTATTTCATTTTCGTTTATAAAATACACAGTCTTTGCTGAGAATATACTGAACTAAGAGTTAACAACTTCAAAATGATGTTTATTCTGAAATAAAACACCTCATTTTGCTTGAAAACATAAAAAACCGTTGAGATTCAGCACCATGGACAGCTCCAATTGATTTTCAATGGCCAACCGTTAAACAGATTTCTCCATGCAAATGATATAATGTGGTTTTACATCTTGTAAAATCCATAAAAAAGACTTCTGTATGATTGCATCAAGACATAGATTGTGCAGTTTTTAGTTCTCAAAACAGGATCTTGCACTTCAGGTTTATGCACAAACCAACGTTTTATGATTTCCTTCATGTAAATGATATGAAAAAATGAGTTTTTTTATGTGTTTTCCTCATCTGATGT
The DNA here is from genome assembly GCF_003368295.1 of Carassius auratus. Classification (NCBI taxonomy): domain Eukaryota; kingdom Metazoa; phylum Chordata; class Actinopteri; order Cypriniformes; family Cyprinidae; genus Carassius; species Carassius auratus. Next base: position 1,134,195 of record NC_039299.1, on the reverse strand, counting down.
CATTGTCTTGTCTCCAGGCTGAGCGATGAATGAGAGTGCGGCGCTCAACGAGAGCGGTGCTGGTTTGCCGGTGTCCTCGTGGCTGGAAGCAGAAGACTTCGACAACAACCGGACCCTTGCGCTCTCATCGGCGGCCCTCGAGTACCACGTCAACCCGTGGGACATCATGCTGTGCCTGTCGGGGACGGTGATCGCCTGTGAGAACGCCATCGTGGTGGCCATCATCTTCTACACACCGACGCTTCGCAACCCGATGTTCATTCTGATTGGCAGCCTGGCCACCGCTGACCTGTTAGCCGGCATGGGATTAATCCTGAACTTCGCTTTCCAGTATCTGGTCTCATCTGAGACCATCAGCCTCATTACAGTCGGATTCCTAGTGGCGTCCTTCACAGCGTCCATCAGTAGCTTGCTAGCTATTACTGTTGACCGCTACCTGTCGCTCTACAACGCCTTGACGTACTTCTCCGAGAAGACGCTGCATTATGTGCATCTGATGCTGGTGGGAACATGGGGTGCGTCGTTGGGATTGGGACTGCTGCCCGTTTTGGGCTGGAACTGTTTGGATGATGCATCCACCTGCAGCATCGTGCGTCCGCTCAACCGCACCAACCTCACCGTCCTCGCCGCGTCGTTTTTCGTCATCTTCGCCCTCATGCTCAGCCTGTACTTCAAGATCTGTAAGATAGTGTGTCACCACGCGCATCAGATCGCTCTGCAGCAGCACTTCTTCACCACCTCGCACTACGTGGCCACCAAGAAGGGCGTCTCCACGCTCGCCATCATCTTGGGCACGTTCGGCGCCAGCTGGCTGCCCTTCGCCATTTACTGTCTGGTCGGGGAGCGCGAGTATCCGTCGGTGTACACTTACGCCACGCTGCTCCCCGCCACCTACAACTCCATGATTAACCCCATCATCTACGCCTACCGCAACACTGAGATCCAGCGCTCCATCTACATGCTCTTCTGCGGCTGCTTTCAGACCAAGGGCTCGTACCGATCCAGATCACCCAGCGAGGTGTAGATCCTCAGAACTTATGAAATAACAGTCCAGTGCTTTTAAGGCTCATTAAGAAACATATTATTATTCTTCAAAGGCCCAAATCTGTGCAAAAGCATCCAAGTTGTATTGTATGAGATCACTTTGTATCTCCAGTAATGAGTCTCTCAGTAAGATGAGATGTAAATGATCCACACAGTGATTGAGAGCTTAAGAAATCCAGGCTCCTCAGAAGATGTGAGATGTTCTGGAGGCTTGTGAAGATCATTCCTCCGCTGAGGAACAGTGAAAGTAAAGCTCCTCAAAAGATCCTGAGGATCAGATTTGAGACGCTAAAACATGATTGATGGAGAATCAAGTACAGCTAAGCTGCTTCAGTCCAGGAAGAGTTCATCTGGACATATCACTGACCTTATTCTGACCTTTACTTGATCACAATCAGACAAGATCTGAGCTGGACGCTTGTACAGTTACACTAGAAGAGCTTCGAGTTGATAAAACACTAAACTATCAATCAGAGACTGAAGACATTGCTCATGCTGATCACTGAGGCCTTATACAGTTGCGTTTCACTAGGCTTTATAGGGTTAAACTCATTCATCATTCACGTCACATGCAGAAGTATGAATATGGCGCTTGAAGTGTCTGTTGCGCAATTGCACTTTACTGAGACCCGGCGTCTCAACACGCTGTGAACAAGCAACGACCCTCATCAAAAATGTATATTTATATTATTTATAAGCAACATGTTGCACTTTACTGTACAAATCGAGATGCCAAAGCAGTATTGCGTAGGCCTACGTGTTTGCCGAGTTACTCGTGTGATGGGTTTTCTATTTTGTAAAGTTGTCCATGACTGTACCTCTTTTTTTTTTTTTTACAAGAGAGTGAAGACAAAATAAAACATGAAAAGTCAAATGGAGTGTTTTTTCATCACTGAACGGGTGTTTGTAAGCGTGAGTGTGTGTGAGTTCTTTTAGGATCTTGTGGTTCTTTTGAGTTTCATCTATTTAAAGTGACAGTACACCTAAACACGATCCCTTGCAAGTGAATGGGTGCCATCAGAATGAGAGTCCAAACATCTGATAAAAACATCACAATAATCCACAGCACTCCAGTCCGTCAGTTAACATCTGAAGAAGATAAAAAAAAAAACAAATCCAGCATTACGAGTTGAAAATCCATTATATTAGTGACGTTTAAATTGCCTTGGTGGATTTGTATCTTTCAAACACAAAGCTTTTGTCTTCTCCAGATGTTCACTGATGGACTGGAGTGCTGTGGATTATTGTGATTTTTTACCAGACTCTCATTCTGACGGCACCCATTCACTTGGAGAGCATCCATTGCTGTGACACTGATGCAATGCTAAATTTCTCCAAAGAAACAAACTCATCTATATCTTGGACTGTCTGAAGGGGAGTAGATTTCAGGAAATGTCAATTTTTGGGTGAACTGTTTCTTTAATTATAATGCTAAAAAACAAAATCATATTTTGGTTAAATTGGCTGAATTGTGAAGTCACAGACACCAGAAGGCACTTGGAATCTCTCGGTTCGTCGTCACTGTCAGCACCTGCTGTGTTCGCTGATTAATGAAGCTCTTCTCAGTCATGAATTTTTCCTCCTTCAGCACTAATTAAGCTCAAGGGTGGACGAGAGGCTCATACAGATTCATTCATTCAGTTCCATCATCACTGAAGCAGTTGGAACAGGAACATCCCGGTAACATCTCAGCACTGCTAATTACATCCTTCCCTTTTTAACATTGGATCCCCATTGGTTTCAATGTTATTTGTCAAAAATCAACACGAAAAAGCAAAAAAAAACTTTATTGTAACTTGCCAAAGACTAAAATATGAAATACATGAGCACTTTCGAAATGTAGGACTTGAAATTGAGACTCATCTCCAGAGGAAATTTAAGAAAATGCAGAATTTATATATTTAAATTTTTTTACTGTGAAACTCGAACAGATGAAGAAAGATATACTCAAAGTCCAAAAATCTGTGAGATGATGTTTTTTGGGTCTCGATGTGACAATTCCCTTTTACCCTCACAATGAGTTAAAATTAGCAATAAATTCTACTCATTCAAAGCACAAATTAGATAACACTTATAGTTTTAGTTGTTCTCCATTGATGGCCAATCAAAAGTAGTAGTGAATAAATATAACTTTTGGAAAATATTTCAATGCATTATAGTATATATATATATTTTGTGTTTGATTCTTGTTTGAAAACATAAATAAATAAATAAACATTAAATGAACCCAGTTATGACATTTAGATAAAAAATGATTGGTGAAAAAAACAACAACTAAATAATACAATTTGTAAAAAACTGATTATCGGAGTTTTACAAAAAAAAAAAAAAAAAATGTTTCGGTCTTTCTACTTAAATAGGGGATACAGTTAGTTTAATCTCACAAACAAGTAGGGCTGAAACAATTCCTCGAGTAACTCGAGTTACTCGATTACAAAAAATGATCGAGGCAAATTCCTCTGCCTCGAAGCCTCTTTTAATTTATTTTAAATCTCACGTCAGGTTCTTTCGCAATGATTTTTTAATTTGACACATTGCGTTTACGTCACCCACAAAGTGGAAGGAGACGCAAGCGCTGCATCCGAGATACTGCAAGGAGTCAGCAGTGTTTTGATTAGAGCGCGCGGGCAAACGTGAAGAGAACGTCGTGGCGTGTGTCCATTGCAAGATAGAGCTGGCATACAACAACTAGAGCCATATGATTTCCGCGATGCAGAAAACGCGGAGGGAATCGCGGAATCCAGTCATAAAAACGGAGTTTAACGGAGTTTAACAGTTTAATGCGGAATGGCACGAAATTTGACAAATTGTAAATTAATTAATCAAAAATAGGTAATTGCACTTACATCAAATCAAATATGGACTAATATCTGTAAATATTAAGCCGGAACAGTCTATTTAAATATGAATCCTGCATGTTCTGCGTGTCTCTGTTAATGAATGGAGCAGAAGCGCGAGTTCCTTTATCACACGCACTGAAGCGCGCGTACTGTCTCACTAAATAAGGACGTGAACACATGAACAACATCTCCAGAACTGCACTGACAGTCACTTCATGAGCATTTGACCGTTGTCACATCACAATACAAAGAACTGTAAAGGTACGTCGACCCGTCAAAATAAAAGTCCGTTTTTTTTAAGGTTTAATCACACAACATTTCTTCCATGTTTTATTTTTAATAGTAAATCCCCTTTGTTTACCAAAAAGTTAAGTTTGCTTAATTTTTAATAATTAAAAGATAAATTAAATTAATGTTTTATGTGTTTGTTTAATGTGCATCTCAGAAAATGCTTTATTTTAAACCCCAACTGAATGGCACTTAAATGAACTTAATTCATCTGTCAACTTTATTGTCATTGTTCACATTACGAGTACAGACAGAGAAACAATGGGTAATAATTAAATGTTTATTTTTGATGTATGCAATGCATTTTATGCATTTAAAAAGTAAAAAAAAAATTATAAAAAGGAAACTTATTTGTTCATTTTAAGAGCCCCAGGAGTCTTATTTTCTCTCGCATAATTAATATTGCACTTTAATTAAGCAAAAACACATTTTATCCGATTACTCGATTAATCGATGGAATTTTTGGTAGAATACTCGATTACTAAAATATTCGATAGCTACAGCCCTACAAACAAGTAATACAAACATAAAAACTAGGGATCGGAGATACCACTTATTTTATTTTAGATACGATACCGATACTTTTAAAAGCCAGTATCGTCGATACCGATACCGAAATAACAATTCTAAACTGAACTTTTCAATTATGAAATCTATTAAATTATTAAATTACTAAGAGTAAGGGATGGGAGAGAACAAGTATTTTGTTTTCGATACGATATCGATACTTTTAAAAAACAGTATTGTTAAAATCAATACCGATATACAATACTTCTATTTAAATTATGAAATCTATACAATTATTAAATTACTAAGAGTAAAATGGGTAATGATACCCACTAACTTTATATCTGAAAAAACATTTTAACATTCTATGTAGTCTACTATTTCAGTTTATATTAATACTTGAGGATCGATACACTTATCCCTAATAAACACACATTTATAGTAATGGAAATCGATTGCAGGCAATGTTTCAATTCAGAGAAAATGCTCCGAGCCCAACACTTACACACTTAGTGTACTAGATGAAAGTGCAGACTGTAGTAAATACTTCAGTCTCTGTGCCCCAGGAGCTCAATAAACGCATAAAAGAGTGACGTTTCAGCACACGCCTATATTTTTGGCGTTCATGATCACATTCTTACAAAATTAAAGTCTTTAGGGTGACAGTAAGTCGCCTTTTTAGGTTGGCTTGAGAAAGATATGCTAAAACTCCTAGAGTTTTCAAGCTACAACCACCAAACTCAGCGGAGATCTCCAGACTATTTTGAATCGTGTTGCTTGCTCTTTTCAGACTGATCGGACTCACAGTTTTCCTAAAATTGAAGATCAAAAATCATAAAAATCCCATAGACTTACATTGGTGGAATGTTCAAAGGAGCCAAGAATATTCAAACTCCAACTGTCAAAATTCAAATTTAAACTCCCAGAATCCCTTGAGACTCTATAAAGCTTCCCTTCTATGTACTGTTTCTATTCCATCTAGGCCCTGTTTACACTAGTGCACATTCATTTTAAAACAGCGCTTTAACTGAAAAAGATATGCATTCTAAAATAAAAACATACTAGTGTAAGCCTAGCCTAGCAAATAGCCTAAGACTTGCCATCAATGTATTAATTCATGCTAGCAGCATGCTAATCATGGTAGCAATGTGCTAAAACCTACTTGCAATGAATTAAATTATGTTAAAACATTCCAGCAGTGTGCTAAATCTTGTTAAAACATGCTAGCAATAAGTTAAAGCATGCTGAAACATGCTAGACATATGTTAAAACATCTTAGCAGTGTGTTTAACAATGTTTATCATGCTAAAAACATTTTACCAACATGCTAATCATGCTAAAAACATGCTATCAACATCTATCTAACATATCTATCTATATTTTCTAACTTTCAGACTAGGCTTTTTCAAGCCAACCTTATGTTTCTAGTTTTAAGCTGATATCTCAGTTGCATAGAAATGTACCCTATTAGCGGCTTCTTCTATAGGCCGCTATACGCAAGCCATCCGCCATATTGGACTGTCAAAGCCTAATACTGAGATATGTCATAATTGCCTAAAATGCCCAAGTTTGGATTTGTTTTCTTGATTTGTTTGTATCGTGGGATAGTAAAGTGTCCATCAAATGCACACTTCAGAATCTGGGCGGTTAGACGTAGGTCATCCAGGTACTTTTTGCCTACAGTTTTTCAAATACTATGAATTCAGACACACTACTCACCTCACATTCTGTTTTAAACATACTATATACTAGGGAAGTATGCAATTTCAGAAGCAGCTTGTTGTTTTCATACTTGCTGAAGGGAATGACTGAAAAGTAGTTTGACCAATAGTGTGCAGGCGTTGTACAGAATCGACCAATCGTGGAGTGCGAGAGGGCGGGATCTATGGTGGATGGTTAAAGCAATGCAAATTGCTGCTAACTCCTGTGTGTTCTTAGGTGAGGTGGCTTTGCATTTTAAATTTTGTTAACACTCTCAAGGATTGATTTTTGATACTGCAGCGCCATCTGCAGGTCACAGCAGCTCATTACAGTTTGGATTTGGGCTGATGCACTTCTCTGATTGACAGACAGGCGGCGCTGGTGAGTGACGTCATCCGCTTCAAATCAAACCTCATATTTAGATATAATGTGAAATACTATGATAGTCTGACAGCTCATAAATGATTTTGGATGCCATTTATATTAAAAAACATGAAAAAACAACAAATCTAATAAAAATGTGACAGTTGTATAAAAACTACCAAATTATCTGTAATTATTTTATTTTAATGGTAGTTCAGATCAAGCTAATGGTCTAAATCTAAATCTCAGAAAACTGTTTAACCCCAAAAAAAAAAAAAAAAAAAAAAAAAAAATATATATATATATATATAAATAAATTAAATAAATAATAATATAAAAAAATAAATAAATGTACAATTAAATATCATTTCTTTATGCAAAGTTTTTTAAATTCTCTAAAGCTTCCTCCAAGGCAATATTTCACACCAACACAAATAATATTATAAAACTGTCAAAAAATATTCTTAAAATATTCTTTTAATTTTGTTTTCCGTCAGCATCGCAGGAAAGTCAATAGCTTCGAGCTTGTGATGCACTATTTTCTGTGATTATGATTATTGTGTACATTTATCTTACATTTAAAGGTTTGTTTAAATGCACATTAATGTAGAAATATTTCTATTTCTGTCACCCACTTCCTCAGTCCCATAATTCAGCATCCTGTGAGAACCTTGAACATCAGATTTTATTAATTCAAGCAAACTGTTACAGTAAACTGTTAATTACGTTACACGGTATACAGTATTTTAAATCATGTTTAATCTTTGTTTTGACTGAGTCTCTTTTTTCCGTCTGGAACATAGAAACAGCGGACGCTGGAGAAATGCAGGCAGAAGTAGTAACAGCACAATACATTCAACTCATCAACATTTATACAAAACATAAGGCCTAAGAAAGAGAAACCAAGATTCAGTCCCAACAGAGACAGACAGACAGACGACGAGCGTTTGCTTTCATCTCTCGCTCATCACAAAGTCTGCTCTCATATATATATATATATATATATATATATATATATATATATATATATATATATATATATATTAAATTGAGAAATGCAATAAATTACAATTTATAGACCCAAAAAAAGGCCACAATATGTTTTGTTTGACCTTTATGGGAAGGTGTCAATATTATTTAATATGAAAATCTCATGAAAACATGTCACATTTCACCCCAAAAACAAAGAAATAATTTAGAAAAAATAAAAAAATTATATTAATAAACAAATAAAAAAATTATAGGACTAAATGTCAGTTTTATAATTCATGTTTACCTTTTAAAAATTTATTTAATATTTTGGAGGAAAATGTTAAATATTTAAAATTTTAATATATATATATATATATATATATATATATAAAAGAAAATGTAGTGTACAACAAAATTCATTCTTCATCAAAGATCACAATGTGAAAAAAAGAAGAAAAAAGAAGAAAAAAAAAATATATATATTTAAATGTAAATTAAATATTTTACAAACATTATTGTGAGGTGAAATATAACTTGAAAAAGAGATTACGTCCTGTATTTTAGTAATCTTGACACATTAATAATAACGATCCATCAAACAACACATCTCTGAAATGGAAGAATGGTTTGGAGATGATGTAGAAAGTGTTTAATAATCATCCATCACATTCTGATCTGCCGCATTGCGACGTTCCCGTCGTGTCCAGAAGAGGACGCTGTTGTCTCGTGCTGAACAATAACAGGTTTGTTCTTCCTATTGAGAATAAAAGACGGATAAACTCAAATGAAAGAAACATGACATCCCCACCGGGTTATTTTCCTTCATCAGTTGCACAACAAGTGGCTAAAAAACATTGAAGCAAAGCATTCTGGGAACACTGGATCGAGTCGTGTGCCGTTTCCTGAATTAGACCACGACTGATCGGAGACTGTTGGAGGGAAAACTCTTATTGGGAAGAAGGAACGTCCGTCTGTCTCTCATTCTGTCCAGTCGACCTCGTCGAACTCATCCTCGTCCTCGGAGTCGCTGTACTCCACAGCGATGCGGCGCGACAGGATGGTGGCCACGTCGTTCCCCACGCGCTTGTGTTTGGCCTCTTGTTCCCGCTGCTCCTCCACCTTCCTCAGCTGGATCCCTGACACACACACGCAGGAAAAGCTCCTTGTATTTACTCTGACATTTATACATTGCATTCAATGCTGCTTCTTGCTTTCCCTGGGAATCAAACCCAGGACCTTGGATAATATCAATCAAATAAGATATTTAATGCATTGCTTGTTCTATAACTCACAATCATAAGTTTCAACAGAGCTACTTGTTATTTAATGCATGTATATATTTTGTAAAATTAGTATTGTTAATTATCTTAATTTACTAATTTAATTTATTAATCTATACATTCATACATTATATAAAATTGTTATTAATTAATATTTTCTAATAATATTAATTTATTAATTGCATTTATATATATATATATATATATATATAATCCGTTTTTTTAATTATGCGAACGTGATTTTTTGCAATTATATTTTCCTTTTTTTTATTGTACTAGTTTATTCATTTTGTTTACAATATCCATATTATATATTTGAAAAAAAAAAAAAAATATATATATATATATATATATATATATGTGTGTGTGTGTGTGTGTGTGTGTGTGTGAGTGTGTGTGTGAACATTATATTATAAATTATAATATGATATTTTTTATTGTAATTTTTATTGTATCAGGATATTAATTTTGTTTAATATATCAGTATTAATTATATATTTAAGTTAGATTTAATTTATGCTGCATTTATTTATGGAATTAATAATTTTCTTATGATATTTTTAATTACTCTAATTTTTTTATTAATGTATTATATTCATAATTTGTATAAATTACATTCAATAATTAATTTATATTTAACTAACTACATATTTAAATTGTTAATTTATATTGCATTTATTTGTTCCTTTTAATTGTTTTTATTTATATAGTTTAATTTTGTTCTAATTTATTGATTTTATTCATTATTTCTTTGTAATATTAATTAATATATTGCATTTAAATATTTGATTGAATATAATTTTTAAAACAAATAATTTAATAATTACATTTATAATTTTCTTTAACTAATTTCATAGTTTTTCTTGTTTATTTACTATGATAGTTTATAGTTTCTTTTTTTCTTGTGCTGTTTATTATTATTATTTATTTATTTTATAATCTACTTGTGCATCAGTAGGCAATTTCTAAAGCATTTTGTTCAATTTAATTTCTCCTTAGAGATTTTTGAAAATTCTAAACATGTGATTCAGAGGAAAATGAAAAGGTCTGAATGCAGCATATCATTTTAAAATATATAAAGACAGAAATAGTAAGAGCAGTGTGCTATTCTGAATTCAGCTTTGTGTACTAAAAGTCTTTTAGAAGGGAATGAATGTAAATTGTGAACGACGTAAACAAATCAGCTGTGAAAATAAACCTATTAAATATAACATATTTGATACAAAATATTCAAATATCTATCAACAGATACCTGATTTGCATATACTGAGTGAACTTGAGCAAAACCCCGCCTACCTTTACGGATGGCTTCCAATAGAACGCTGCGGGCATCGCTGATTGGCGGCAGGTTGGATTGATACCTCTTGACCTCGTGACCCGAGTGAGTGGGCGGCGACGAAATGGCTCCTGATGGGAAGGAAGGCATGGTGGGCGGGCCTGAGGATGTGCAGGGGGAGGAGCTTCTGTTTCCTGGGAGGGGCAGGGGAGGAGGCGGCGGAGGAGGTGGCAAAACCGCTCCGTCTCCAGCTGTGGGCGGAGTCTTGTCCAGCTGTCCGCGGGCGGGGGAGGAGTGAAGGGGCGGAGCCACTGGAGGGGGGGCGGGGTGCAGGACCCCTGGGGCGATCTGAAGGGGGGCAGGGGGAGGGGGGATGGCCGGGGGCTGCAGGGAAGGTAAGGGAGGGATTGGAGGCGGGGCTGAACCACGCATTCTTGAACCTGATTGGCTTGCAGGCAGGGGAGGAGGGGGTGGGGGTAGAGGGGGCGGAGCCGGGGGCGGGGCATTTGAGTTGAGGAAGACAGGCGTGCGAGCCGGAGACTGCGTAATGCTGTCCGAGAAACCTGAGCTGGAGCTGCGAGACAGAAAGATGGAGATATTACCTTTGTGGAAATAATGACACAAACTAAATATTACTTAATAAAATAAAAATAATATATTTTAAAATAAAATGTGACCGGGAAAGGTTTTCATGTGACTTACCCTTAAATTCAGTACTAAACGGTGATGGAAAACTAATTTAGTCCAAACAGCTTTGATTTTCTTTACGCAAAATCATTTTTCTTTCTTTTGATTTTGTGGTGAAATGTGTGGCATGTTTTCAAGAGATTCACCTTTACAGTTCACTACTAAAAAGTATAATTATATACATAATTAAGTCTGCTACACATTTTTATGCTCATTTTGCTATTTGATTAGCATGTTGCTAGCTTGCAAACATGCTAATGTCACTTTTTATTAGTGGACTTTGTTCCCAAAGTATTTTTTTCATTCATTTTTCCTTTGAAAATTTAGTTTTTTTTATAATTATTAAAAATAATTATGTATTTTAAGTACAGTATATCAATTTATTAATTGTATTTATTTATTACATAAGCATTTTTGCATTAATTATACAAATTTGTTCATTTCACATTTATTACATTACAAAATTTTATTAATTATATTTCTAATTATATTACATTTGCTTTCTATGTTTAAATGTTTTATTAATTACATATCTTAATTATTTAGATTTATTAATTTCACTTATTTATGGCATTGATACTTTTTTGTATTAATTAATTAATGAAAGTTGAGTATGATGTCCCACTTTTAACCATCATTCAAATCATCATATTTTTTATTTTTAATATTTTAATTGATTATTGTTTAAAACATATAATGTGATTATTTATAAGCTGAAGTTGAAATGATGCAGGCTGATGGCTTCAACAAAAGGATTTACCATTGATTATCAAACTATTAAAAGGTTTATAAGTTATCATTAAAAATAATTTCCATTATGGAGAAAATGAGCAGCTTTTATATATTGCTGCTCAATCAACGCTTCTGTCTTAGTAAGCAGCTGCCTATGAAGGGAGCAGACTATATAGGGAGCACTGTGCTGGAACAGAGCGATCGTGTTGCATTGTTTGTCAGTGTAACTGTAGCTCCTTGATTACATTATTGATTTGTGTGTGTCTTAATGTTTATCATTCTGTTTGTTTATGAGTTTTTAAAAAATCGCCTCAGTAACATTATTGACAGCAGAAGTACAGCACATCCGTCCTGAAGCACAGACTATAAACAGAGAGAGAGAGAGAGAGAGAGAGAGCAGGGTGCCACAGGCTCTAACTCACACTGAAGAGGTGCATTGTGGGTGAACGCTCACAGTAAAGAGCCTGAATAATGAGCAGAGATGAATGCTGTGCTAGAAACACGAGCAAAACTCAAGACTGCCCAAACTAACTAGACAGTGGGTTTGTTGGCTTCCAGTCTGTCTGACCTGTCAAGCTTTTCCTCATGTGAGTATATTGTGTGTGTGTGTGTGTGTGTGTGTGTGAGTATGTCTATATGTGAGTATGTGTGTTTATGTGATAGTGTGAGTATAGTGCGAGTATGGTATGTGTGCGTGTGTCTGTGTGTGTGCGTGTATGTGAGTATAGTGTGAGTAGTGTGTGTGTGAGTATGTGTTTGTGTGTGTGTGGATGTGAGTATTATGTGTGTGTGTGAGTATTGTGTGTGTGTGTGTGTCTGTGTGTGTATGTAAGTATAGTGTGGAAGTGTGTGTGTGTGTATAGTGTGTGTCTGTGTGTATGTGAGTATAGTGTGAGTAGTGTGTGTGTGTGTGTGTGTGTATGTGAATATAGTGTGTGTGAGGTGTGAGTGTATGTCTGTGTGTGTATGTGTGAGTGTGAGTATAGTGTGAGTATAGTATGTGTGCGTGTGTGTGTGTGTGTATGTAAGAGTAGTGTGTTTGTAAGTGAGTATAGTGTGTGTGTGTGTGTATGTGTGTGTGTGTGAGTATTGTGAGCATGTGTGTGTGTGTGTGTGTGTGTGTGTATGTGAGTATAGTGTGTGTGTGTGAGTATTGTGAGCATGTGTGTGTGTGTGTGTGTGTGTGTGTATGTGAGTATAGTGTGTGTGTATGTGTGTGTGTATGTGAGTATAGTGTGTGTGTATGTGTGTGTATAGTGCGTTTATGTGAGTATAGTGTGTATATAGTGTGTGTATAGTGTGATAGTGACGTGACATTCAGCCAGGTATAGTGACCCATACTCAGAATTCGTGCTCTGCATTTAACCCATCCAGTGAACACACACACACACACTGTGAACACACACCCGGAGCAGTGGGCATCATTTAGACTCGAACCCACAACCCTAGGGTTAGGAGTTAAACTGTCTAACCACTAGGCCATGACTTCCCCCACACTAGTGTGTGTGTGTGAGTGTGTGTGTGTGTGTGTGTACCTGATAACGGAGCCCGGAGGGTGAGTCGGTGGCGGTGGCGGAGGCTCATGCGGGCGGCCGTAGCTTCTGTCTCCCGTACGGTTCAGGAGTTCGTTCATCTGAGAGTACGGCAGCGCTGCCAGAGAGAACGGTCCGTCCAGCTGATCGATGTACGCTTGCCTGCAGCGAGAGAGAAAGAGACACAAACACAGACGCACTGAATCAGTGTCTCTGATTCAAAACCACTCTATACACACAAACATTTCTTTTTTATATATTAGAAGAGTCCAATACTCCAATTAATCCAGCTCTTGTTCAATTATCACATGGATTAACTGTGTCAGTGTGTGACTCTTCTCGTTGTGAGGCAGTGGTCTGAGAAGCGCTCGCTCACCTGGGCTCCTGGAAGGCTGCTGATTCGTTGGCTTCCTTGTGCTTGTCTTCAGCCTCGTCCTCAGCAAGCTCCGCCCCCAGCGCCCTCTTCTGCCACTCCTTCCTGCGGTCGTGAGGCGCTCGCGGGATCTTCTCCTGGTCATGAGGACGGTCGATGTTCTTCAGCTGGACACACACACACACACACACACACAGAGCGTCAGCCTCGTCTCCAGCAGTTACTGTGAGTCTCTACAGTGAAGCAGAAGCAGGTTTAGCAGCTGATGAAGATCTCACACCGAGAGAAAGAGCGTGACGAGAGAACAAACCAGGTCTGTGTATCAGAAGATAAATGAACATAATCACACAAACACAATCAAATCCGTTGATTTTGTCTGCTCAAAATAATTACAGCATCCATGGCACATAGAAGATCAAATCTGACAAAAACTTTTAGAAGTTGTGATATATACGTTTATATACCGTATTTTTCGGATTATAAGTCACACCTGAGTATAAGTCGCATCAGTCCAAAAATACGTCATGATGAGGAAAACATATACAAGTCGCACTGGACTATAAGTCGCATTTATTTAGACCCAGAGAAAACATTACCGTCTCCAGCCACGAGAGGGCGCTCTATGTGTTCAGTGTAGACTACAGGAGAACTGAGCAGCATAGAGCGCCCTCTAGTGGCTGGAGATGGTAATGTTTTCTCTTGGTTCATTTCTCATGGTTCATGTTAGATTAATTTTGATAAGTCGCACCTGACTATAAGTCGCAGGATCAGCCAAACCAAGAAAAAAAGTGTGACTTATAGTCTGGAAAATACGGTATATGGTGAATCGATCAGGGTTACACACACACACACACACACATACGGAAAAGCTGGACAAGTCAGACAGACAGGAAACAAACAAATCTGTATGGCTTGTGTTTCTGCGTTTGACTTTAGACCGAATCAAGACTGTTAAAGAGAATTTACGAAAAAACCAAACCAGACCAGACACACACACGTCGCTGAGATCTCTGATGCATCGTCTGGAAAACACTGGGATTTATTTGAACTAATATCTGAGAAGAAATCATTCATGACAGATGCAGAGTTATTAAAAATAAATGCACACTAAATTAATACACATACATTGTGTTTTTATCAATGCATGTGTGTGTAATTTACAGGGTTTTTATAATTTAAGACTAAAACTAAAACCATAAAAAATACTTTTACTAAAACAACTGAAAATGAAATAAAAATAAATGAAACAACAATATAATTACCAAAACTAAGTGAAATTCAAATATAAAATATAAATATAATAGTAAAAAAATAATATATATATATATATAAAATGGCAAAACAACTAAATTATTAAATAAAGTGAAAATGGAAAATATAAAAATTATAACGGTAAAAATGCAACTAAATTTAAAAAACTTTAACTAAAGTTAAAATGGAAATGGAAAACATAAAAATTAAAATGACAAAAAAATACATCTAAAATATTGAAATTTTAACTTGTATTTAAAATCTAAAATGACAAAATGCTAATAAATTATGAATTTTTTCAACAAAAATATAAATATTTACAAAATTATTAAAACTTCAAAATGGAAAAGGACAATTTAAAATGAAAAACGAATTTAAATTCTTAAAATCTATAATCGTATCTCTAGAGTATTCTAGAGTAACTGAATGATTTTCCAGATGAAGCGACAGAGTCTCGGCTGCTTGTTTGGATCCCTGTTCAGGTCAGAATAAAGTGACCGTACGTCTCTGATGTTCACATACCTGCACTGGAAGCTCTAGATATTTATAGACCTGATCATACATGTGGGGATCCTGCAACTACAAAACAAGATGACAAAAGAAGAACCAAGGACACAATTTAACACAGCGAAACACAAAGAACCGCAATGAAGAACAGTCCACAGAAATATCTAGAAAACACACATGAAAAATAACAAATAAAAAGCCAAAGAGTGATGCACGATACAGCGATGACCATACTGGTATCTATCGTCTGGTTGATAGCATTTAAAAAAAAGTATATGTATAATTAGTCCACAAATTATTGAAAAATAATTGGTCTGAATTTATTCATATTAAAAGCAGAAAAAAGCGAAAAAAATAAAAAGATGGAGTTAAATAACAGACAAAAATAAATAAATTATGCCCTTTTGGAGAAAAAAATATTTTTCTATTTATAAATATTGTAATACATACACACACACAATTTAAAAAAAGTATTTTAAAAATATATATATATTAAACATATTTAAATGTTTTTTGTAAAAAAAAATAAATAAGACAAAAATATTTTCTTTTTTCTATTTATAAATATTTATAAAACTTAACTGCAAAATATTGCAAAAATTGTCATATATATATATATATATATATATATATATATATATATATATATATATATATATATATATATATATATATATATAAAATTAAAAAAAAACTGTATTTGTAAAAATAACTTTATAAATATTTAGAAACATAAATAATGCATATACTTAAAAAAGGTTGTAAAATTAACCAATTAATATACACAATGCAAATAAAAAAAATTGCAATATTTGTTTTTATATAAAATTATGTATCTTTTTTTTTCTTTTAAATATGAAATATGATTCAGAAATGTCTTCGTAAATGAAATGTACCAACAGGAAGGATTGGTCTCAGTATCGTTGCATCAGGTCAGTGTGTGTGAAGCACAGCTGAAACCATCCTGCTGTCATGAACACATACAAAAACACAAACGAGATGCACACAGCTCAACAACACATGCACATGCTGTGTAGACGACGTGTATTTCTCAACATTACAAACACAGTGACATTATGTGACATTACGAACTAAAAATCATGTCCTCATGCATGCCATCGTTTCGGACCCCATTGACTTTCACTCAACTCTAAATATCTATTTTATGTTCCACAGAGGAGAAGAAAGTCAGACGAGTTTGAAACGACATGAAGGTCAGTAAATAATGACTGAATGTTTAAAGCGTTCTCAAAGTGTTCTGAGTGCAACGTTAAAAGAACGTAGATAGTTTATATCATGTAGCGCCTAGAGATGGAGTACTTTAAACATTCACCACGATTTCCCTTAAATGTTACACTTGTAGCATACCATACAGATTGAGCGCATGATTTCAGGAACGTTGTGTTAACACACACACACACACACACACACACACACACACACACACTACTGGTTATTAGGATGTCAATCAGTAATAATAATAACTGTGGATTACTATTATTTTAGTTTGATCAAAAAGCACACAAAATTGAAATAATAGCATGTAAAAGTGAATGTGTTAAACCTGAAAATTTGCACTGTAAAAAAAAATTCATGGCTTTTATTTTATTTATTATAAATAGGATTATACCTAAACATTTAAGGCATTTTTAAGTTGTTTTTATAATGATTATTATTTATAAAAATATTAAACAATAGGGAACATTACAGTAGTAATATTTCTAAGTGTGATTGATATTTTTTGTAATAATAATCAGATCACTAGTGTGAAAAACACATATGATTTTTTTAATTTATTTATTTTTTTACAATTATTTCACAGTACAATTGTGAAATTACAACGCTAATATTTATTTTTGTCTTAAATTCTTCATTTTCATCAAACTTTTATTTTGAAGGAAAACCACAGGAGAACTTTTCTTTTGATTACACACTTGTGGAGATGTTTGGTGCATGTTTTGGTATCAAATGCATGGTAAAGCGACTCTGAAAACATGAGCTGCTGACCTGTAAATTAACATAGTGCTACGCTTCACTCATGCATTTATTTAGTTGAATTGCAGCCTTTGCCATTTCATAATCGCAATAAACCATATTTCATTTTAGGGCTCTCAAAAAAAACAAATTTGAATTTCGAATATTTGTCAAATTAAAAATAAAAATCCATTGGCGCACGAGATGCAATGTAAGTTTCTTCATTATATTATGTTCAACTTTATAAAAACATATCTCGAGAATTTATGGCGGGTTTTCCCCATCCCACTGCCTCTCTTGTTTTTAAATGGAAAATGTACTCTCTGTGTGATTGGCTTTCCGCGCTTTGTATTAAACTATGCACGCATACATGATGCTGTTTTGTTTATAGTTGTTTAAGCAACTTAATTATAATTGGTCTATAAACATTTTTTAAATATTATTCACTTAACAGTCATGTATTCTAATGCTTCTATTAAACGTGCATTAGTAATATTTTGCTCGATGCAGCATCTTGAGAGATGCAAAAAGCAATTATGCATTGTAAATTTGAATATAATTCGAATTTTGATAATATATAAGATCAAAATTTGAATTTAGTTTTTCAGTCATTTTGACAGCCCTATTGCATTTTGTGTTTTATTTTGAGTAATCGTGCTGCCATCGGTGTCCGTGTAGTCGAATCTCTAATGACAGAAAGCAGTCTGCATATCAATGCATCTATTATTGTCCTCTCACTCAGTTCTGAGTGTATTAAAGATGGCATCACCATGGTAACAGAGGGGAAACTGGCATCATCACTGGCACTGGGTGCCACTAACTAGCCAACAACTGATGTCTGTGATTATTGTTTCTTGTATGATATAATGTATAAAAGATTGTTTCCACCACAAAATAAAATTACGACTTATCTCTTTTAACTTGTGAGACATAAATTCTAAGGATGCAAGATAAATATTCTAAATATTCTGATATAAACTTGAGATGTAAACTCAGAATTGTGACGTAAACTCAGAATTGAGATGTAAACTCAGAATTGAGACGTAAACTCAGAATTGAGACGTAAACTCAGAATTGTGACGTAAACTCAGAATTGAGACGTAAACTCAGAATTGAGACGTAAACTCAGAATTGTGACGTAAACTCAGAATTGAGACGTAAACTCAGAATTGCGACGTAAACTCAGAATTGCGACGTAAACTCAGAATTGCGATATAAACTCAAAATTGAGACGTAAACTCAGAATTGAGACGTAAACTCAGAATTGAGACGTAAACTCAGAATTGCGACGTAAACTCAGAATTGCGACGTAAACTCAGAATTGAGACGTAAACTCAGAATTGAGACGTAAACTCAGAATTGTGACGTAAACTCAGAATTGAGACGTAAACTCAGAATTGAGACGTAAACTCAGAATTGCGACGTAAACTCAGAATTGAGACGTAAACTCAGAATTGAGACGTAAACTCAGAATTGAGACGTAAACTAAGAGTTGAGATGTAAACTCAGAATTGAGATGTAAACTCAGAATTGAGACGTAAACTCAGAATTGTGACGTAAACTCAGAATTGAGACGTAAAATCAGAATTGAGACGTAAACTCAGAATTGAGACGTAAACTCAGAATTGAGACGTAAACTAAGAGTTGAGATGTAAACTCAGAATTGAGACGTAAACTAAGAGTTGAGATGTAAACTCAGAATTGAGATGTAAACTAAGAGTTGAGATGTAAACTCAGAATTGAGACGTAAACTAAGAGTTGAGATGTAAACTAAGAGTTGAGACGTAAACTAAGAGTTGAGATGTAAACTCAGAATTGAGACGTAAACTAAGAGTTGAGATGTAAACTCAGAATTGAGACGTAAACTCAGAATTGAGACGTAAACTCAGAATTGAGACGTAAACTAAGAGTTGAGATGTAAACTCAGAATTGAGATGTAAACTAAGAGTTGAGATGTAAACTCAGAATTGAGACGTAAACTAAGAGTTGAGATGTAAACTCAGAATTGAGACGTAAACTAAGAGTTGAGATGTAAACTCAGAATTGAGATGTAAACTCAGAATTGAGACGTAAACTAAGAGTTGAGATGTAAACTCAGAATTGAGATGTAAACTAAGAGTTGAGATGTAAACTCAGAATTGAGATGTAAACTAAGAGTTGAGATGTAAACTAAGAATTGAAATATAAACTCAGAATTGAGATACAAACTCAGAGTTGAAATATAAACTCAGAATTGAGATGTAAACTCAGAATTGCGATAAAAACTCAGAATTGAGATGTAAACTATCAAACACACTTGCGCTGCGCCTTGCGTCGCATTGCGCCGGGTGTATGATAGGGCCCATAATTTATGATATAAAATCAAATTTGTGATATATAAACAGAGACTTTAGTTTGTTTTGCAATTCTGGATATATTTTACCCTTCTGACTTTTTCACAGCATTTTGATAAAGCAAAGTCCAAATTTGTGAGATAAGTCAAAATTAGTCTTTTAATTGTTTTATTCTGTGGTGAATCTGCCTTTCATAATAATATTTTACATGTGATGGGTTTAAAGGAAAGTGAGCGCATGTTGTATTTAAGTGTAATCTGTGTTTGAATCATGGCTTTCAAAGCCGTACACCACGATCCCTGCAGGAGACAAACTCCTGCTGTTCTGAGCTCTTCACCACACACACACACACACACACACACACACACACACACACACACAGACAGCTCCTCGGGGAGAGACACAGAGGGCATCTGAAGAGAAGTTATTTCAGGAAAACCTGTTTATCTTCAGTCTGAGTCTCAGTTGTCAGAACTAGTTGAGTTTTGAGTTTAGGAAGTGACTCTGAAACTGCAGTTTGACAACTAGTACAGTAAAGTACTGCAGTTTACAGATGGTTTCTCATGTACCCTGGTACTAAATTATTACAATATTTATGACACACACACACACACACACACACACACGTCTATCAAAATTATATCAATATGAATTTTGATATTTTATAGCAATTTATATAAATGTTTTATCAATTTTCTGCCATTTATCTTCCATTAACATATATATTTTAATATAATCAGATTAAAACATGCAGCTCATTTAACTGAATCCATTTTTCCTGTGACTTTTCCAGTCATTTAATTAATTTGATACAAAATTACATTTAAATAAAATAAAATTATACTTTGGTATTTTTTAATAGTTTGTGTCTGCATTTATATATATGTGTGTGTATACGGTGTGTGGGTGTGTGTGTGTGTGTGTGTGTGTGTGTGTATATATAAACACTACAAGGGTCACAATGAGTGATGCTTTAATATATTTATATACTGTTTTAGTATTAATTATTTTCATCTTGGTTTTACTTAAACACATTTAGTTTTCGTTTTATTTTTTGTTTAAATTATAGTAATCTTGCATTGTGCATTTGTTATTTTTATCAGGTTTTTTTTTCAGTTTAGCCTTAATTTAATTAATTTTAAGTTTTAGTAATTGTAGTACTTATTTTATTTTTAAATGAATCATCTGAATGAACCAGTTCAGTGCATGAACCCAGTGTTATTTAAAGAGAGAGATATGTTCATCACTGTCCACTGCGCATCAGACTGAGTTTGACTCAATACAGTGTGATATTAAACAGACACTTATTTACATTAGAAGAATGAGCTTGTTAGTGAAACAGTGGTTTGTTCTGAAACCGGTTGAGCTACAGTCACTGTTGTAATGTATAGTTATGCTGGGATAGTAATGTCACTGGTCTGAAAGCCAGGAGTTGATCTCACTTGCTCTTTCAGCAGTTTTCCACACATCAGTCACTCCTAATGTAATCTAGTCACGTCTAATCGAATGCAGCCGATCCCACTTCCACTGCATTTCCACACTTAATATGAACGAATGACGGGAAGCAGCTCGGCGCTCTGTGTGTCTGCATGCGAACACAGCCTTTCTGCTTTATAAAGCCTTCGGAAAACAGTTTATATTCTACATAGTGTTTTATTCCCTCATTCTAATGTTGACTCATAGTCATTATGATTACATGATGTGTTTAACACATTTAATTGCATATATTTGTAATGTGTCTTTTCCAGTAATATAATAATTTTCAGTTTCAGTTTTGAAATCAAAATAATTTCATAATTTTTTTAATAGTTTAATTTTTTTTAAATATAAAACTTTTCATGATGATAATTGGATGCTAGTCGCTGCATTACATGTGCAACTTAATTGTATTTTTTCCTTTACAGTACTTTTTGCATGAAACATTTTTTGGTGTCACTGTTGGTTGTTGAAATTATTTTCTTAATATTTTTTTTTTTAAATAAAAAATTTTCCCATTTCTTGAGACAAATATTGAATATTTCCAAAAGGCAAAATAAATATTGACATTAATTTTCTTAATTCATAATATGTTATTATAATTATTATTTATATTAATACATAATAATATAATATAATAATTATTATTAACATTTTATTTTAAATAATTGGATATTTTATTTTATAGAACATTTTATGTTTTTTTTTTTTACATTTTTAAAATTGATAATACTTTTTAGATTTTATATACACATGCACATATATATATATCAATTAATATTAAATAAAAGTTGCGATATTTTCACTGATTCATATCAGTTGTAATGTGAATATTTAATATAATTATCCATACTTTGCATATTTGAAATGATTAAAGTAGAAATGCAATATACATTTAGATATTATGTGTATTTTTTTGAATGCTTTGTTTAAATACAAGGAAACATTTTGACCTGTAGTGTCACCATATACAGTAAAACAAGCGGTTTTACCGCAGTAACGTCACAGAAGAGACGAGAGAATCATGCGTGAAAACACAATCTGCTGCTAATTAGCCTGTGATTAGTCCGCTGTGTGTGTTGGTCTGTGATCTAAACGCAGTCAGAAAACGCCTCATGTCAGGAGAAACGGCTCATTCAAACTCACACACAATGACAGCAAATGACTGAGCAGCGAAAAATGACTGAACAATAACATCCAGTATGTTATTATGTATGTGATTTTAGTGGTTGATTCCCTCAGATGCCACACCCATTCGCGTCTCATTTGCATACAAGCCACACCCCCTCTCAAGTAGCCCCGCCCCTCACCTTCTGTTTCCGCCTCTCTTTCCTCTTGTCTTCTGTGTCCTGCAGCATCTTCTCTCTCCACAAATCGAAGAAGTACGACGGGTTGGTGTAGAACTTCAGCCCTTCCTTCCCATCATCCCTAGAGGCAGACGCAGATCAGCTGTGTTCAGTGATGGCGTACTACACACCGTTTGTGTGTGAGAGTAATATGCCGTATGCATAGTGTACATAGTAATCTGTACATTTGCAAAAATGTGCAGTACAGAGAACAATAACAGAGTGCTGTATCCCACAATGCATTGCACTTGACTCAACCTTCCATTTGAAACCATAATATCTGAGAATTATAAATATCTGTTCTTTGACTTTTTTGATTGTAAGAATGTATGTACAAAATGTAAATTGTAATAAAAATCATGACATAATATGTTATATAATTATTATTTATATTTTATATAATAATATACAAATATTTATATATTATATTGTTTTATTAGGATAATTGGACTGTCAAAATGTTGGCATTTTATAAAAAAATTAATTGAATATTGAATATATAGACATATATTTTCATGATGACAATTGGACTTACAGATGTATGTAATTTCATACATAATTTAACTGAATTAAAAATAATTACATAATATTTCACGTATTTGATCTTGTTTATGTTAAATAAACATTTTATATTATACTATTTTTATAATGATAATTGGACTGTCAAAATGTCTTTTCATAAAACGAAATGAATGTAAAAATATAAAAATGTTCATGTATTTTATATATATATATATATATATATATATATATATATATATATATATATACATACATATATAGTTATATACATACATATATATTTATATATATATATATATATATATATAATTAAATAATATATTTTTTTATATTTATAAATAAAAAATATAACAAATGTAAATTATATTATCATTCAGAATTAATTAAACATGCAAAAGTTGTATTTTTTACTCCTTTTTTTGTTTGTTTTTACAAAAAAAGCTCAGATTTTTGGGATTCAGCGTTGATTTAGTTGAAATTATTTTCTAACCTAAAAAAATATTTTAACCCAAATATTAAATTATTTTAGGTGTTAAAAGAAATGATCTATATATATTTTGAATATTTCCAAAAGGCAGAAAAATAATAGCTTAATATGAGATTGTATTATTAATTAATATGTAATTTTCCAGCTCTACTGCACATCCCTAAATGTGCAAATGTCAAAAATAGAGCTTTGATCACAGGAATAAATTACATTTGAACAGATATTCACATAGAAAACAGCGGTTATAAATGGTAATAATATAAAACAATATATACTGTATTTTTAATCAAATAAATGCAGCCTTGGTGAGCAGAAAAGACATCTTCTGTAAAATGTATAATAAAGATTGAAGATGAGCACCATGCAGAAAACGTGCAGACATTTGCACCATTTTTAGCAGGAGTTGAAGACAATGGTTTTACATGAGGAGAGGAAACAACTGTCCTGATGTCTAATAAAATAACCTCCGTTGCCGGCGTGTTCATGAAGTAAGGAGGGAACGTGTGAAGAGTGAGAGCTCATGCATATTACACAGCTCTCAAAATAAATGTTCCAGCCTCCAGTAACAAGCATTAATTCCAGAAACACTCGCTCGGTGTGAAAACAGCAGCAGAAACACATCAAAACTGCATAAATGAGATATCAGGATATCACTGTTTGATTGCATAGTTCATGGATTATCAACTAAAAGTCCTCGGGAGAAATAAAAAAAGACACCAATGAGTCACTAACACTAAAAATACAGAGCAAAAATATGAGCTCAGATCATTTGAGTTGAAAAATGAATTCTTATTGAGTGGAGAAGCAAAGTGACAAACAATATTAAGTCTTGAGTGGCAGAAATGGGCTTGCATATTTTCTCATTGCTGTTCGTGTTATTTGAGTAATGTTGAGGTGATGTAAGTCGAATGATCAGCCGTCTCCAGATGCTGTCTGCGTGTGAATATTTCCGTGGGGTCTGATGTGTGAATGTGGTTCTGACCTGTAGGGCGTGAGGATGTTCAGCGGCGGAGGTTGTTCGCACAGCTCGTACGTCTCCTGCATGGGGACGGGAAGAGACTGACGCTCGAACAGCTGCTGGTCCTGGATGGTGGAGCTGCGGAAGGCCTTCCTCATGGTGATGTCCTGAAGAGACACTGAGACACAAACACACAGCATTCACTGACGGACATCTGCTTATATCTGCAGGTGAGGCTGACCGAATGTACAGAATGACCTTTAGATGGAAGTTTTCAGCTTTTTATAATAGAAGTCAGTACTATAATGACTAATTGACCTGTATATTGGTAATGCACAGTCCAAACTTCACAAAAAATTGTGCAGATGGACATCAGGACACTGTGATTAAACACGCCAAATCTTATTAATTTACACCGATAGGGGGCGCTATAATGAAAAAAAAAACATTTGAATTTGAGTTGAACTTTCGATCTATGATTGATGATTGATTGAGTCTGAATCTGGACGACACGTGGGTTTACATTTTCCCAGTGATTAATAAAAACCTACTTTTTAAAGCCCATTTTTGTCCTGTGTACATGAAGTTTAGAATGTAGCATCTAGAGATGGTCCGGATTAAGATTTGTCAATTAATTTTGATTCATCTCATTGCTTGGCAGAAGCAAGCCAATACTTGATTTGAATGTGGCCCATAATGACTAACAGACCTGTATATTGTTAATACAGAGTCCAAACTTCACAAAAAATGGTGCAGATGGACATCAGGACACTGTGATTAAACATGCCAAATCTCATTAATTTACACCGATAGGGGGCGCTGTAATGTAAAAAAAACTTTGAATTTGAGTTGAACTTTGGATCTATGACTGATGCATTTTAAGAGTGAATAAATCAGATTTAGACTAGATGGAAACAGTCAAACAGTCTCAATTCTTCGCTCTGAATCTTCTATTGATTTTGAATCTGGACGACACATGGGTTTACATTTTCCCAGTGATTAATAAAAACCGACTTTTTCAAGCCCATTTTTGTTCCGTGTACATGACGTTTAGCATGTAGCATCTAGAGATGCTCCAGATTAAGATTTGTCAATTAATTTTGATTCATCTCATTGCTTGGCAGATGCAAGCCAATACTTCTTTTGAATGTGGCCCATAATGACTAACAGACCTGTATATTGTTAATACAGAGTCCAAACTTCACAAAAAATGGTGCAAATGTACGTTAGGACAATCTCAGTAAACATGCCAAATCTGAATAATTTACAGCGATAGGGAGCACTATAACATAAAAAAATATTGTGAAGAAACTTTTCATTCCTTGGTAGATTCAAGCCAATACTTAATTTAGAACGAGGCCCATACTTACTAATTGACCTGTGAACTATTAATGCTGAAACCTCAGTAATTTACACTATAATTAAAGACAATAGTGTGCAATTTGCATCAAGGAAAGTGAAAATTTCTAAATAAATTTCTGTATTGAATCATTTCTTCTTCAAATGTGACTATTATTATTGTTAGACTTATTTAATATTGATGCTTATTATATTACTCTTGAGACTTTTTAAAGAAGTCACTTGAACACTATAAAAAAACAAAACAAATTAAAAGTTGTAAATAAAACAAAGATTATTGCAGTATGTTTTTCATCTTTTTTTCAAAATTTCAGGTTTAATTCAGTGCCATTTCTTTGTGAATACACCTTTTTTCTTTCATTGAACTTTTGTACTTCATTAAAGTTTCTTTAACAAAACCGTTTTGGAGAGTGAAGTAAAGTAACGCACAACCTCGAGAGCCATTAATCATAATTTGAAGTAAAGCTTTGGATGTTTGTCTCTCCACACATATTCTCATCTCTTTGTCTTTTTCCTGCTATCCAGGTGTATTTCCATCACTCTTGTGTACCAACGTCTTTATTTCTCTCTTGCTGACAGGCAGCTGGTGACACTGAGGTTGATGGGAAATTAAAGTGTAATTAAATCTTTTTAATGGCGCTGTCTGATGTCAGAATAATCACCGAACCGAGAGCTCTCTCAGCATCATTGTAATCAGCTAATTGTCCCAATTATTGTCAGACAATACAAAACCATACTTACTGCTAAAGTAATTTATGCTAATTAGGTAATTTTGCATGCAAATGCAATTGATCAGTTGCTTGGCCAATGGTCAGGGTCTGCCAATTCTGCTTTATTTATTTATTTATTTATTTACTTTTGGTCTTATTGTTGTTATTAGATACCACAAATAAACTTATGCATGTTTTTTGTTAACTCTAGCATCATTACAAGTGCTCAAAATGCTCAGACCTTTACCTACTGGATGATTAAATACCAGAAAAAGACTACATGCATTGCATTATTAGAAGAAAACACCGGCAACTACTCTGAAATCCACTCAACATTTAAGTGCTTTTAAAACACATTAATGTTTTTTCTTTTGCAATTAAAGGCCACATATACAGACACATAAATACAGAATAATCACTTTGAAATAATATACTTTAGTGCAAAGTAAATGTAATGTTTTCAGACACTTAATTGCATGTTAATTTCAATTAAATAAAGATATATTATATTTTCCATTTATTTATAATAGTGTGTTTACACAGAAAAACCATGGACGATGTAATGGAAAAATGCATTCTGTGCAAACGGCCCCTAAGATGTTCTTTAAAGTAAAACTTTTAATTTGACATTATTATAAAGTGCACTTTCAAAAGTGTGTTAAGTACACTTAAGTTGCTTTTTATTTTATTAATATATTCTATGCAAATACAGTTTTAAAAAAATATACTTATAAGATTTTAAGTACACATTCAGTACACTAAGTGCCCTTCTTTTTAACAAGGGTTTTTAACAAGACGAAATTAAGTCAAACAAAAAATGAAATGAGGTTTCTATTTGTTTTGCATGATGTATTGTTACCAAAATATGTGTCTGAATACAAATTACAACATAAAGAAACAAGATAATTAAAAAGTTGGCAGGACGTTTGAGTCAGTCGTGATGTTTATGTTGGTTTGAGAAGAGAAGTGAATGCATTTTATAAAACTTAAGGTGTTTTAATGGTGCTCTTGTCTGTTTCGCAGTTTGAAAGACATTATCCGTGTGAATTAATTCATAAGGCACGAGCTGCCCGACATCTGAAGATTTTCTCCTTTTGTGTTCCTCAGATGAATAAGCTGCGTGTGGGTTTGAAGCGACACAAAGGTGAGTAAATGATGACGGCTTTTATAGGAAAATCTTTACATGCAAAAGAGCGAAAGCCACAGGGACGGTTTGTCGATATCTGCCAAGAATGGAGCCATGCGGAAGAATGAACACTCTTTCAGAGCTTTTATAACTGATGTGAATCACACTCTCAGTTAATCAATGTGTGTGTGTTTATTAGCAGCTCTTCTTCAATATCCTCTATGGGCAGAAACAGCAACATCTTTAATGTTTCCATCTGTTTTCAGTGAATGTTTTTCCTTCTCTCTTTGAAATCCTCTCCAGTCCTTTTTCTCAAAGTCAAATATTTCGGTCAGTGTGGTTTAAATACGTTAGAAGAATATTCAGATTCATGTAAAACATCATGTGGGCCTTTCATGAACATATCTGACAACAACACTGGATTGATTAAAACCTAAATAAAAAGAATAATAAACAAATCAATAATGAAAAAATTAATTACTTAAAACTAAATAAATATAACTGAAATACAATACAAATTTAGATAGAAATATTTTATTACATGCATAAACTTTCTTTGATTTCATAAACTTTTATTTATTTTATTAAGGCAACATTTCTCTCTTTTTTAATTATACAGATATATTAAAAACAAACTAAATTACATAATTGGTAATTTTTTGTGCAATTCCTGAGTGAAAATATATATTTAAAACGGGTTTGTATTATATATTTTTATTATATTATATATTATATATATTTATTGTTTTAAACATTGTAGACACTTAATGTATATGTATATATACACATATATTTTACATTTATGCAGAAGTTTTTATCCAAAGAGCCCTTTTTTGTAAAATGGATTTGCTCCAGTAATTTTCTAAGGGGCAAGGTTTCTAAGTCACAACTTCTTGCTACTGGGGTTCCTCAAGGCTCAGTACTTGGACCACTTCTCTTCTCCATCTACATGTCATCTTTAAGATCTGTCATTCAGAGGCATGGCTTTTCTTATCACTGCTATGCTGATGACTCTCAACTCTACTTCTCATTCCAACCAGATGACCCGACGGTAGTGTGTGTGTGTGTGTGTGTGTGTGTGTGTTTGTGTGTGTGTTACTCACACTCCTCTTCTTTAGGGTCAAGCTGAGTGACGCTGATTGACAGGCGGTCGACTCTCTCTTGAAGCGAATTCACTCGAAAAGTGAAGGAATGAGCTTCATTAAAGAGCTCTCCGAACAAATCCTCCGCATATTTACCTGAACACACACAAACCAGAGGCGGATTACAGACACGCACACACACACACACCCAATCAAAACTAACAGTGCTTTATTTTCATCATAATTAACCTTAAAGTTTCTAAATTTTTTTATTATTTTATTATTACTGCAAAAAAAAAATGAGCACATGATAAAATTAGCTTTTGTTTAAATTAAGGCAGTTCAACAAATCAATTATAATAATAAAAAATGATAAAATGAGGCAGCAAAAGGTATTTTTTAATACATTTATACAATTTATAAAATATAACATATCTAAACTTTTTCTTTATATTTTTGAAGTTCAACTGATTTGATCATGATCAATAAATATTATTCGAAATATTATTTATAAATATTATTTATAAATATTATAATTAAAAATAGTAGAATAGAGAAATTGTATATTATATATATATATATAAAATGGGAAAAATCATAACGTGAATAAATTAAATTAAATAATAAAAACATTATTTTAAATTTTTCATGGAAAATACAAATTCTGCTTTAGTTTTTTCTGTTCAGCAAATGTTACCATTTAACTAATAAATATACAAAAAATTTAGTTAAAGTTAATGATATTCTATAATATATATATAGAGAGAGAGAGAAATTATTATATTTATGAAAAAGTAAATAAAATAATACATATAATTATATATTCTTATATAGTATTTAATATAAAATAAATAATAATAATAAAAACAATTTATTAAAAATATAACTTTTTTTTTCTTCTGATTTTAGGTTTAGGCAGAGTACTTGACTGCAGATGTGTCACATGAGAAGTGCTGTGTAGAGACAGAAGTGTGTGTGTGATCTGGACTCACTCAGGCTGCTCAGCTGACGGATCACGTTGGCCAGAGAGATGTTGGTCACACACTCCAGCTCGTTCTTGATGCTGTGTGGCAGAGCTGTGTGACACAGGTGACGAGGCTCAATACTGCGCTTGACCAGCGGCATCCTGATGCTCTCGCTCGCTCACCACACCTGAGAGAGAGAGAGAGAGAGAGAGAGTCACTCGCTCGCTCACCACACCTGAGAGAGAGAGAGAGAGTCACTCGCTCGCTCACCACACCTGAGAGAGAGAGAGAGAGAGAGAGAGAGAGAGTCACTCGCTCGCTCACCACACCTGAGAGAGAGAGAGTCACTCGCTCATTCACCACACCTGAGAGAGAGTGAGAGAGAGAGAGAGAGAGTCAGTCACTCACTCGTTCACCACACCTGAGAGAGAGAGAGAGTCACCCACTCGCTCGATCGCTCACCACACCTGAGAGAGAGAGTCACTCACTCGCTCGCTCACCACACCTGAGAGAGAGAGACAGAGTCGAGAGAGAGAGACAGAGTCACTCGCTCGCTCACCACACCTAACAGAGAGAGAGAGAGAGAGAGAGAGAGAGAGAGAGAGAGTCACTGGTTTACACAATAAGAATGAATCATGTAGCTGAAAAACTAATTCTTATATGGGTCAAAATTATCAATTTTTCTTTTATGCCAAAAATAATTAGCATATGAATATCATGTTCCATGAAGATATTTAGTAAATATCCTACCGTAAATATATCAAAACTTAATTTTTGATTAGTGATATGCATTGCTAAGAAATTCATTTGAACAACTTTAAAGATTATTTTGTCAGTATTTAGATTTTTTTTTGCCCCCTCAGATTCCAGATTTTCAAATAGTTGTATCTCAGACAAATCTTTTGGAGCTGTGAACGCTCCTTTGTTATGTCTGACTGATTCGATTTGCAGTGTCTCTAAAACTGACCCCATACAAACACCCCACAGCCTTTGCATAAAGACCAATCACAGAGAGACGCCAGCAGCCTATCAGACCACAGCCAGCTCCACCTCAGCCAATCAGAGCGCAGCCAGCTCGGCCTCAGCCAATCAGAGCACAGGACAGCTGTAGATGCGATCGGCCCAACAGCTGGTTTCCATTAGAGTCTCCTGAGGTTCTCTTGTATGAAACAAAAGAGCCGAGAGAGAGCAGACTCTTATGTAACGCACACATTATCGCTCGTGAATCCACGGATCTGTGTCTCATTATGTCTTCATCTCAACTAGTGAACTCTCATTTGTGTGTCCTTTGACCTGCTGCATTGTCTGTACACATTCCCAGGGAATGCACATTTGCATAAAATCGTTTAACAAATGCATAAATGTACATACAGCAAACTGCATGGCATGCTCTATCCCAGAATGCACTGGATGGAGCTGGGATAATGCAGACCACACATTTTAACAGCTCTGATTTGAGTCATTATTTGATTCAGGCTGCCAAAAGACATTTTATGCCAAATTTATTTCATAGATAAGTAAATATGTATGTAAAGTGAAACAATGATCAAATTATCAAAAAATATCAAAATTTTGTGTGCATGTATTATTTTTTATATATATCGCTTTATCATGTTTATCTATCTATCTATCTATCTATCTATGTAGTCTTAGATTATATTTTGAATGCAAAAAATGTTGATATTACGAGCATGAATATATCATCTTATTTTTACATCTAAATCTTAAATTGCAATGTAAATGTTAAATCTAAAATATAAATATTTTGGCAACAAAATCTGTGAATTCTTTCTTTTAAACAGAACTATTTTTAGTTTGTATGTTCAAACCACGCGACTGTGAACACTCTCAAGTTGAAGAGGTTTTCAGCGAGTGCTGGAGCGCGTCTCTGCAGATCCAGGATCAGTCTGTTCTGTGTAATTGAATGAGAGTAAATGGTTTGCTCGCGTCCGCTGTGACCTTCACCACTGATGTGTCAACCTGCATGAATTAATAAGACGCCCGAGCTGAGGCTGATATCCCAGAGTGCTTTGCTCTTATCTGCATCTATGGCCAACTCTGGACACACACACACACACACACACACACACACACACACACACACACACACACACACACACACACACACACACACACGCACGCACACACACACACGCAGTCCACAAATAACACACCAGTCACAACCTGAGAAGCGAACGAGACTCTGGTGCCTCTGATGTGAAGCTCATTGATCCAGCTCTCTAAATTAGAGTTGCATGATTAAAATTAACTCTGACATCCATTGGAACGAGTGTAACGGCAGAATAATCATTCGGAGAAACTGATTAGCATCGCTCTGGTCAACAGTGATGTTAAATACGACAACACACTGATGAATCCTCAGGAGAAATCACAGCCTGCTGCTTCTGTGAAGAAACTCACACAGTGCATATATATGCATTACTTTTATAATTGTTTCTATATAACACTTTATATTCTATATCATATTTGTTATAAAACATATATAAAATCTAAAATAATTAAAGAAATACACACAATATAAAAGTATAATATATCATTAGTTTAATAACAAATATGTTATCAAATATAAAGTGCAATATACAAAATATTTATAAAAGTATTATATATATATATACACACAGACACACAAATTTTAACATAAAATGATTTTAAAATATTTATATAAAATATAAAAAATATAAAAAATTTAATTATATAAAATTATATAATATAAAAATATAAGACAGACAGACAGCCTTCTCATTTAATATTGTCCCTGACATATAAATAAATACATGTATACAATAAATATACATGAAGGAATTACTAAGTACGTTTTTTAAACTATTATATATACAAACTGTTAAATATATTAACTATTCTAAATACCAAGCATTCAGCGATACACATTCAGAAATGCTGCGTGACACAATCAGCCAATCAGAATGTAGCACATGGAATTTTGGACCAATGACAATGAGATTTCACAGTGGGCGGAGCTACACGATATCTACCGAGTGATCGATCTCGTTGCTCATCACGGCTGATAATTTAAGTCTCAGATTAATGTGGAAGGGAGAGTTTCGGATCCATCTGGTTAACTTTCATCAAATGATTTTGTCGTTCTAGTCTCATATCCTTCTGTTTTCGTTCTTAGGCGCTCGTGCACAAACATTGACTCAGAAGATGGACAGATGCCAAACGCTCGTCTCAATGCAATATTTCTCATATTAACAGGACATTTCAAACCCCAAAGTGACACTGAGGAACTAAACGATGCACTAAACCTGTGCTGTTCATCACCGATACATAAAACAACATAATGTGTATTTTAAAAATGGTAAAAATACAGTTTTGTGGCTGGCAAGAAATGTTTATCACTGGTAAATCTTTATGATAAATTGCAAACTGTATGCAAACGGACAGC
This sequence comes from Carassius auratus, assembly GCF_003368295.1. NCBI lineage: Eukaryota > Metazoa > Chordata > Actinopteri > Cypriniformes > Cyprinidae > Carassius > Carassius auratus. The sequence continues at coordinate 1,101,077 of NC_039299.1, read as the reverse complement.
TTATTAGGACAATTCCAGTTTTTAAAACTAAAATAAAATTTATGCATATTACTGATTTCCTTGAATGATTCATCATTTGTTTTTAATTATACATATATTATTATACATATTATAATACATATTATACATATAAGATAATATTGTGTGAAATAAGTTGTTAAATTTTTTAATTAATCTCATTTAGCAATTTGCATTATTAAATATAGATTTTTTACCAATTTATTATTTTCCAATTATTTTATACATGTTCCTTTTTTACTTTGTATTAATAATATATAGTAGAAAATCTTAATTTTTTTCATTTTTCAGTATTTATTTTTTTTTTTTAATAGTGCTGTCAGTCCTCTTTAAAAAATGAACTAATCGCACAAATTTTTAAGTTTTATATATACTTTTATATTGTAAAAATTCCATGTTCAACCTTTAAATTAATGTAGAACCAACATAACGACACTATATTTGTAATATTTGTTTAATGGCATCCACCAATACTACTGAATTTTAAGAAAATGATGCTGAAAATACAGCTGCACTTCACAGAAATAAATTGCAGTTTAAAATATTTTCACACAGATAACAGCTGTTTTGAACTTGAATAATTTTTCAAAATTTAACTGTATTTTTTATTCAATAAATGCAGCCTTGGTGAGCAGAAGAAACTTCTTTAAAAAATAATTTCAAATCTTACCGACATCAACCTTTTCTGTATTTGTAATTAATAAAAAAAAATAATAAAAAAAGCAATTACTTAGATCTCATTTAAGGGATATTTTTACTGGAAAACTAATTTTATATATCTTTTTTTTTTTTTTTTTGGAATGTAGAATTTACTTTGATTTGTTTCTGCAAGTCATGTTTCAAAGTGTTTAATTCCTTAAATAGTATGGATCTGCTGCCGTCTATTAGTTTTATTCGTGTCGTCTCTCTGTGCCAGTTGGCATCGGCAGCCAGTTCGATTTATTCCTGTAAAACAGAATTAAACTCTCAGCCTCTCGTCTTTTCTTCACCTTTGGGATCATTTTATAAACACAGAGTCAAGCTTACTGACAGAATGTGTGTGTGTGTGTGTGTGTGTGTGTGTGAGAGAGAGAGAGAGAGAGAGAGAGAGAGAGAGAGTGTGTGTGTGTGTGTGTGTTCAGTCAGCACTGAGACTCTTTCATCCACCGTTTCTCGGTCCATTTCCTGTCACTACAGTAAAGGTAATTCTTGAATATGATTACGGTATTGTGTTGTATTTTGCTGCATCCATAACACATAACACATAACACAGAGTCTGTTGTTATTGGGCTCTGATTACAAGTGTCTCCCATCATCCTCTCTGTTTGTTGTCCTGATTTATATCTGCGCCGCTGATCCTGAACACAGGTTTCTTCAGCTTCAGTAATAGTTTAAATCACAGGAGCTCGTCGAGTTGGTTTCCAGTCACTTTTCTAACTCCACTTCTGTATTTAACTGCATCAGGATCACAATCACATGAGTTTGATGGAGTTTATCAGTGGTGATGATTCTGATTCATTCTGGCGAGTCATTTGAATCGGTTCGCCAAAACGATTCATTCACTGATTCATTCGGTGACCGTTGCAACCGATTTAAACAAGTATGTAGAAACAAATAGGAGTTGTGTTCATTTAATTGATTTTATATATTAAAAAGCACAAAATCTTTATAAAAATGTTTTTCTATTTGAGTTTTTCTCACACGATAATGAAGCAGATTTATTTTTCCTCCACTGTTTGAATTAATATTGTCAAGCTAATCATAAAAAAACCCTAAAAAATCTTTTTTTTTTTTTCTTTCTTCTTGTGTCACTTAAACTACTTTAAAAGTTTCGGTTTAGTACAATCTTGAGTGTCTTCTGCTAACCAAGGCTACATTTATTTGATAAAAAATACATTAAAAATTTTGAAATATTATAACAATTTAAAATAACGTTGTCTACATGAATATCTATTAAAATATAATTTATTTCTGTGATGCTCCGCTGTATTTTCAGCATCATTCCTCCAGTCTTCAGTGTCACATGATCTTCAGAAATCAGAATAATATGATGATTTACTGCTCAAGAAACATTTCTGATTATTATCAATGTTGCTGCACAATATTTATGTGGAAACATTTAATTTTTATGACTCAGAGACAAATAGAACATTCAAAAGAACAGCATTTATTTGAAATAGAATCTTTTGTAACATTATAACTGTCTTTGATGTCACAATGTAACGCATCCTCAATGAATAAAAATCTTATTTGTATCTATGTATTAGTGCAGATCATGTCTCGTCTTCCTCAAAGACACTCATTAGATTAGCATCGATCTTTTTCCATCAGAAAGGGTTTTGTGTTCAGCTCGTTGTATGTTGCTCCTCGGGCTCTGTGTCTTTGTGACGCAGTGTGTTTGTCGTACATGAACACCGCGGTCAGATTCCCGCCTGGAGCGCGTCTGTCAGGACACATCGGGTGAGTCAGGAGATGAGACACGAGCCGCGCCCAGGATTTATGTAACGATTACCCCCGCAGGCGCTCAGCTGCGACCTCTGACCCCGAGGAGCCCGTGTAACCTTGAGCGCTGGATAAAGGACGCTCGCGCCGCAGCTGAATGTGACCCAAATCTCAGCTTTTTCATATGCGACACAGATCTGTTTTTCTGGATGACGCCGTTGCCAGAGCTCACTGGAGAATTAAGCAACCTGCCCTGACAAAACAAGCCAAAATAAGAGACGAGCCTTTCCAAAGGAAGCCAACATGAGGATAGAAACTCCTTCAGCTCATCCGAACAGGAGGAAAAGAGAGAGAGAGATGGAGAGATAAATACATAACAAACTGCTTCACGTATCTGGGTCATTTTTTTAAACTGAGGAGAAATATTATATGTATTTGAATTTATTATAATGTGATAAAAGTCAGATTGGAATAGAATAGATTAAGCAAGAAATTAAGGTTTTTGTCCGTGAAGGATGCATTGAATTCAAATAAATGATTTCTATTCATCTGTGAATCTTAAAAATAAATAAAATGCATCAAAAATATGTATGTTTTTAACATCGATGATGATCAGAAATGTTTCTTGAGCAGTAAATCATCATATTATTCTGATTTCTGAAGATCACGTGACCCTGAAGACTGGAGGAATGATGCTGAAAATACAGCGGAGCATCACAGAAATAAATTACACTTTAACACAGATTCACACAGAAAACAGCTGTTTTAAACAGTAAAAATATTTCACAATTTTTACTGTATTTCCGATCAAATGAATGCAGCATTCATCTACAAACAATGTAATGCGAAGCATCCGAACATTTGATTTATAGACACCTACTGTCCTGAATTAGCCGTATGCACCTGCCGCTTCGCCTACCACTTCCCAGAATAGCTCATTATGGGATGGCGGACAAACACTGATCGCTTCAGCCTTCACTTTTTCACTAAACTAATGTAGGCGATCGGCTCCTTCTGTTTCCTCTCTTGCCCAGAGATGTCAAACAGAAGGAGTATTGCCTCCATCTCAACCTCTCATACCCACACACACACACACACACACACACACACACACACTTTCTATCTCTGATAGTTTTCTACACACTTTATTTTTCTCATCTCTCACTCTCACTTTTTTTTGTGCCGCATTCTGTCTGGAGGCAGTGCATAAAAATAAGCACAGAGAGCGTTGGAGAATAAAGTAGGAGTGAATTTCCTCCTGCGAGCTTCATCACCTTCTGCTGCGTCCTACATATGTGGATCACAGAGATTTCAATTAGCAGTTAACATATGCATTAATTGATAAAGTGCCCCATTATGCCTTTCAGAATATTGCCTTCATACAGTGTGTAATGTCGCTGTATATGAATGTAAACGATGTAACGTTATAAAGCCGAAAGCCAAAGCCTTCACCCAATCAGAAGTGAATCTGTGCTGTTTATATTAATCAATATTTTCATTTTCACTCTGTATGGTTGTGTTTTTCTCCAGTTCAGTCTCTGTTGTAATTGTGATGATTTTTCAATTATTCTTTCTGTTAGTTACAATGAAATACAAGCAGGTTTCTTTCTTTATTGATTAACTCAATAAAACGATTTGCTCAAACACGCTGATCCGTTCGGGAGCGATACAAGTGATCCATTGAATCGTTCACTCACAGGATTTGTTCAAACAAGCTGATCCGTTCAGCGCTAAAATAAGTGATTCATTGAATCATTCATTTACATGATTCGTTCCAACACGCTAATCTATTCAGCAATGAACACAAGTGATTAATTGAATCATTCACTTAATGATTTGTTCAAACACGCTGATCCGTTCAGGAACGAAACAAGTGATTCATTGAATCATTCACTCAGAGGATTTGTTCAAACACACTGATCCGTTCAGGAACGAAACAAGTGATTCAGTGAATCATTCATTCACATGATTTGTTCAAACACACTAATCTATTCAGCAATAAAATAAGTGATTCATTGAATCATTCACTCACAGGATTCGTTTTAACATGCTGATGCGTTCAGCAATAAAACAAGTATTCATTAAATCATTTACTCAAAAGATTTGTTTAAAGACGCTGCTCGGTTTAGCAACGATTCAAGTGATATACTGATTCATTCACAGAAATCAGATTCAGAATCAGGAACAAAACAAGTAATTCATTGAATCATTGACTCAAATGATTCGTTCTGCAACTCTGCATTCATTCAAGTAAATTTCTTTATGAACAAGTCATTGAATCATTTAATATATACTGATACAAACCCTACAGTGATATTCGTCTCATTTCACTCACTCTCTGTTCAGTGAAATTAATGAGCTATTTAATTAATTTTAACAGTTAAATGTTTTATTTTTATTAGCGCAAATTTCCCACACACGTTGACATACAATATTTAATTATGTTCTAAATTAGAAAACTTATTATAATTATAATAAACACAAATTATTAGTCCACCTCCTGAGTCTTTTGTTCATTTGTCACGTGAACAAACGAACAAACTTTTTATGAACGACTCACGGACGCACAAAACGGTTCATTCTGCTGTGGTTTTATTTGGATCTGTTTTCACTGGCAGAGCAGACAAAATAACTGCTAATATTGTGTCAAGTTATTTTATTTAACTTTTAATTTGATTTCCCGCTCATTTGAGTCACCAGTGTGCTCACTTCTGATTGGCTAACGCACCACCGTCGCTCATTGATATGCACGCCACGTTGGCTCTGATTGGCCGTGAGTCATTCATCAGCAGCAGCTTCCTGTAAAAATCAAGTGCTTGCTGAGTAACTGTTGCTCGTTCGCTAATGCACTCACTAAGTGATTGGAGAACAGAAAGGGCAGAACTGAAGTCTGGGAATGACATGCAAATCACAAGAAGTTGTAATTGAGCGGCCACCCACTCTGTGTAAATATCGGCCCTTAATTCAAACCAGACGCTAGTTAGTGCGCACACACACACACACAGAAGAAAATTGGGGTCAGATGCATATAGAAGTGCTCTGCATTGCATGGTCTGAAGAACAGAGCGGAGGAGGGGAGTGAAAAGCGCTTGTAAAGATGTAAATGTTCAGCTTCCTCTGCTGCAGTAATTGAGTATCAGTGTTGCAACGCAGCGTAACCTCTTGCTAATTCGGCTCCACTTCAATTATCACGTTTTGAAGCGCGCTGCTGCGTCTTGTCCGAGAGAGACAGTGAAAAACTACTTTGATCTGATGTTTATAAAAATACATTCTCCCAGAATGTTCTGGAGAGTTCAGAACAAACATATGTCAACAGAATGTTAAGTGTTCGCAAACAGTGATGAGGTTTTTTTGGGGGCGGAGCCAATCTGGTGGCAGAAAATTACAGTTTAAAAGTAGCAGCATTTGAAAGCCTTTAGGGCTGCACAATTAATCGAATTTCTAATTGCGATTACAATTATGGATGCCATAATTACGTAACTGTTCAATTCGGTAATTAATCGTTTAAAGTCCACTTACGTTAATCTACGTGCTTAAGATGCGTGTTTCTGTGAAGAAATTAAAAGACATTTCAGGCTTACTATTATAGAAAAGCAATAAAAGTATTCAGCTTGTTTATTTTCATATAAAATTACAGCTTGCAGTTGCATCAAACAATGGTATAAACATCATTCATTGTATGATAATTGTAATTAATAATCGCAACTACAATTTCAATTGAATAATTGACAATTATGATTTTTGTCATAATTGTGCAGCCATAGAAGCCATGGAATAAAATAATTGTAAAAAGTAATTTTTTGTTTATATTTAAAAATTCCGAATTTTTTTTCTCGCAATTCTGAGATTGTATCTAAAAATTCTGATACGAAAAATCAACTCATCATTCTCTCTTTTCTCTTCGGCTCAGAATCAGGAGTTTATATCCCATACTTCTAGATTTTTTTCCTCAGAATTTAATTTTCATTCCTTCGGAACTTGCAGTTGTTGAGTTAAATTGAGTTATAAAATCCGAACTTGCATTTGCAAGAAAAAAAACAAGAATTGTGCGATTAAAAGTAAATATTATAGGCTTAAATAGTAGCTATTTCATGCTGTAACTGCATGCCTAATACAACATGTCCCCTATGATCTGGCGTCTTTGATGAAAGTATTCAAAACACAACAAAACATCTTTTCTCTTATTATATGGATTTTGCCCGTTTCCCTCCACTTGTTCCCAGTGTTTTTCTGCACTCTACTCCAAATTGGTCTATTATGTTCTCAAAACATGAACACAAAAATGTTATCTATACTTATTTCATGGAACGTTTTATTTTTGTTTTAGTTGAACATTAATCTAACGTTTTTCAAACGTTGTTTCAGAAGGTTCAGAGAACATTCAAAAGTAACGTTCCGGTGAAGTTTGCAAAATGATTTGCATAACCAAAAAAATTTATTTTAATATTTTTTTATATTTAAAAAACAAAACTGGACAATAAGAATGTTCAGAAATAATGCTGAACATTTCAAATGTAGCCAAATTATGCTTTTAATATCTAAATATATACATTTTAAACTAAAATATCCAAATGTTTGCAGAGAGTCATGTTTGGGCAATGTCATGTTTATATGAAATATTTATGGCATATGTTGTTTATTGCTTAAATACTGTAAAACGAAAAATATAATTAACATATAAAAATTATTATTTATTATTAAAATAATTGTACAAATTGTCTAAATTATAAAAAGAAAACTATATATATGGGACAAATATTTGTTTACCTTTCCTTATAAAATAAAATGCATGTTAAAATTGCAATCATTTAAAGTAGCCTATATTATGAATATTCAGTATATGGAAATGATGCTGCCAGGTTGTTGCTTTGTGGTTGCTAAGGTGTTCGGAGCGGTTGCTAGGTAATTATTTACAATTCCAAGTCAGGTCTGTTTGATTTTCAACCTGTTTTCTAGTCCAGCAAGTGGAAATGGTGCATCTGATCACTAACATAAAATACTACTACTAATAATAATAATGGCACAGCATCATTCAAAACAGGTTTTGGAAACACCTGGGAAGTCATTCCCCTCCATTTGCATATTCAAGTCTGAATCTGCATGAGCTTAACTTCAAAAACAGAAGTTAAAAACACAAAATGAAGTCAAACAGAGAACACTGAGTCACAGCCTAGAGGCGTATAGGATCGGCACCTGTCTGTGAGAGAGAGCACAGAGGAATCCACCCAAACGAGCGCAGGAGTGTAAGCAGACACCCGTTATCCTCACGCCTTTCCTCCCACAAAACCAACAAACCAACGGGAAGTCCCTGCTGGCACCGACGGCCCTCCATAACCAACAAATCTGACAAAGGAAGAGTGTTTGGTGACTGCACTATACAGGTGTGACAGCAACGACAGCATTTTGTGGCTTTTCTTTAACATTTCTTAAGTATATTTCTAAAGTTAATTTGTGTCAACTGTTAATGTTTCATTAATTTTGTTCCCTAAATAATCCATGATTTAACTGAATTGAGGGAAGAAATTAATAAATCGAACAAATTCCTAATTCATGAAAAAATGGTATGCTTTAAGGAATTGATGAAAAAAATGCAATGTAAGTAACAGGCCTGAAATAAAAATAATTAGTTTTCATAAATAAAAATCTGGTCTGACTTAAATAATTAACATAAGGGATTTAAAACAGAAGTGTGTTGTGACGCTCCATAAACAAGTAAAGGATGACAAGGCGCATTCTGTTTGTTTTCTTTATTTTACAAAAGCACAAATTTTCTGTTTTTATTGTGAGTGTGCATAAATAAAAGTAAAAACTTTTGCAGATTATATCTAACTCCAAACCTCTGTTAACTCCAAGTCTCTGTTAGCTGTTTGATCGCACCGGCGTCACACACACACACACTGCACACATTCTAGCAGTCCAAACTTACATCGCAGTCTGTTTATTATCAGAATAAAATAGAGTCAACCATACATATAAAACAATAGTATACCAATCCAATCTGCTGTTATGCCAAGGATGTTTTTTCTCATGTGAAGAGGATGATCTTTTCCCTCTTTATGTGAATGCGTGTAAAGTACAAGCCTAGTAGTTTACATTATAGATAATAGTTTAACATTAAAATACATTGCGCATCTGGAAACATTTGGATTTGAAATAACCTCCAAATCCAGCCAAACCCGCACACACTGTCACGATCTAATGCACTGTAAATGCAGGATTTTTAAAAACATATAGGCCTAATCTAAATTACTCTTTATCTGTATTGTGAATGTTATCGCATCGTAAGTTTATTGAATCGTTACATCCCGATATGCTACTGTTTTTGTTGATCATTGATGATTTGTCCACAGTAAAGTTCGGCCGATGTTTTTTTTGTTTGTTCAGAGCGATGAACATTGAACAAACCTCATCCAAATCAACTCTGTTTATTTTCAGAGGAACACAGCCGATCTTAGAAATCTCAGAGCGAGTTCTCGGTCCTGCAGCCTTTCATCTGTCAGAGCGACACATCTCTGTACGCTGGCAAAGACGGGTGATAACAGCACACACACACACACACACACACACACACACACACACACACACACACACACACAGAGGCAGCTCTGTGGGCCAAACAGAGACTGAACAAAGACTCTTGTGTCCGACGTGTCTTCACAGCTGAGACGTTCGGCCAGTTTAGGACACTTCACTACCATACAACTGTTTCATCTCTCGCCGCTGTCTCTTTCTGATTCCTTTACCGGTCTATTGAGTCAGATCTGATTAAACTGTTCATTTGCATTTCCTAAAAATCTCAAAGTGGCATTTTTTATATATTTTAAATATTTATGTTGGTAAATGTTGATTAGCGCTTAAATGTAAATAAAAAATAGATAAAATATTTTAATAATTTATATTTTGGTAAATGTCGATTAGTGCTTAAATTGAAATAAAAAATTTATAAAATATCTAAATAATTTATATGTTGGTAAATGCTGATTATAGCTTAAATTAAAAATAAAAAATAGATAAAATATTTAAATAATTAATATGTTGGTAAATGCTGATTATAGTTTAAATGGAAATAAAAAATAGCTTAAATATTTAAATATTTTACATGTTGGTAAATGCTGATTATGGCTTAAATGGAAATAAAAAATAGCTTAAATATTTAAATATTTTATATGTTGGTAAATGCTGATTATAGCTTAAATTAAAATATAAAATAGATAAAATATTTAAATAATTTAAAAGCTAATTATAGCTTAAATGGAAATAAAAAATAGATCAAATATTTAAATAATTTATATGTTGGTAAATGTCGATTAGTGCTTAAATTGAAATGAAAAATAGATAAAACATTTAAATAATTTATATGTTGGTAAATGCTGATTATAGCTTAAATAAATAAAAAACATAAAATATTTAAATAATTTATATGTTGGTAAATTCTGATTATAGCTTAAATGGAAATAAAATATAGATAAAATATTTAAATAATTATTTTACTGTATAGAAAAGGCCACTTTGAGATTTTTAGGTAATGCAAATGAAAAATGTAATCAGATCTGACTCAATAGACAGGTAATGGAATCAGAAAGCAGTCTGACACAGCGGCGAGAGATGAAACAGTTGTATGTAGTGTCCTAAACTAGTCGAACGTCTCAGCTGACATTAAAAAATTCAAGAAAAAAACATCAGACTGACTCACTTCACATATGGATCATTAATGCACGAGTGAAACTGCAATGTCTGTTATTCAGCAAATTAACCCTTTAACAGTTCATTTATGCACCTATCTGTGTGAACACTGTAGATGAGTAGGCTACGGCTGAATCAGACACAACATAAATGACATTTACACAAAACACCAAAAGCTATCATGCATTTCTATAACACAAGATTAGTGTGATCAAGCTGGTCCAAAACACATATACCAGCCTAATCTGGATTTCCCAACAGATAAACGCCGCATTAGAGCATTATATAAGGTTTTTATTAATGCTTTGGCAATACAAGCAAATAAAGTTTGAAGTTAACGCTGCATGTGTTCGCGATGACACACAACGCACGCTAGTGATGCCCGATAGAACCGAGTCATTCGAGTCGGTTCTTTTTAAAGATTTGAACCGTTTGTAAATCACCCGAGAAGACGCAAATGAGTAACTTAATTTGGCAGTAAAACCGAAAACTTAAACGAAAGAAATACTTGACAACCACAAAAATAATAATAATGACAATTATGTTTGCTGCTAACACGTCGCGCGATTCGGATCTTTGAGCGGCGTCGGTGAACTAACCGATTCATTAAAATGAATCATTCCTCCTCGTATATCACACATAGCACCTCATTCGAAAAAACAAAACAAGTGTATAAGATGTTAATGCATCAAGGCACGAGAAAAGCATGCTTCTGTTTGAAATGTGCAGTTATTTTAAATGCATTTAATGAACGCGTTATTGAACAGAGACGCGATGGAGATGCATTGTGTTTCTGAAGTCTTGGGTTTCACAAAGCGAGTCTTCTAGTGTCTGCTGCCCTTCCCCCTGCATGCACAAAACTGCACTCAAATCTACACTTCATTCGCACAAACACGGGATGTATTTGCGTTATACATTGAGTATGCACTATAATATTATATTTGCTTAACAACTCAAGTATTTTTTCTATCCTACTGCTAAATATTTGGCATGCCATCCCAGCAGTAATTTTGGAGTGCACACTGTTTAGAAAGCATGCAAACTGCATTGCATTTTGGTGTGATAGTTTGCCTTACAGATGTGACACCCTTCCCCTTGAATGCATCAATCTCAGAGCAGCACGAAATTAAGAAATAAGTGATATCTTTATGCTTTCGTTAAAAAAAAAACAGCAGTCGCGTGTAACGTGTAATCTTCACATCGTGTAGCATGCAATCGGGATGCTTTAGTATGCATTATGCAAGTTATTTCACAATATATGCATAATTCAACCCACACCTGTCATCCACTCCTGAATGGGGCCAAGCAGTGTTGGTTTACATCGTAAATGAATCAGCCAAAGGAGATAAATGCCAAAAATGTAATATGCATACGAGAACGCTTTTTCCCATGGATATTTGCATTATCCGTTTTTCAACATTTTTTAACTACAAATGCCACAATTTATTAAAGAACATCGCATACTTCTATTCAAGCATGCATTAAACATCATACCTGAATAAATGTTATGTATTCGTATTATTCCATGTTTTCCCGAGGTTATTCCTTAAAATATTCCTGTGGGTTCAGTCGCACGGTGTTCATCGCAGGAATACAGTACTGATATTCAGCGAGAGTGAATCCCGGGAGTTCAAAGCTGGAAAAGGGATCCAGAGTGACAATGCAGCAGATGTGCGTCAGTAACGACCCGCCTAGTTTCCCGTCACAGCAGCCGGTAATACCAATACTTACAGAATAAACCCTTATAAATCAAGCACGTGCTCTATTTCTGCGGAGAAGTGATATTCTGGAGTCGGCTGGTGTGGCTCCACCCCTCAAGCTGCAGATGGTACGGCCCGCTTTCTTCACAGAACTGAACCCGCCTCTAGCGGGATCCCTCAGCTGATTGGCTAACACCGCGCAAAGACCACACCCATTCGTCCAATCAGAGTTACAATTTATTTAGCGAAGTTAAAACCACGCCCATACCTGACAGAATACAGATTGGCATAATATTTTTATTTTTTTATGGAGATTATAGAATGTATAGTGTTCGTAGTATTCTTGTTAGTGAAATTATTGAAATTATATATATATATATATATGTATATACTGTTATTCAAAGGTTAGATTATCAGTAAGTTTTATATTGTGTTTTAAAGAAGTCTCTTTTACTCATCAAGGCTGCAAATAAGTAAAAAAAAATACAGAAAAAACAGTAATATTGTGAAATATTATTACAATTTAAAATAATGATTTTCTATTTTAATATAGTTAAAACTGTAATGTATTCTTTTGATGCGCAACTGTATTTTCAGCATCATTACTCCAGTCTTCAGTGTCACATCTTTAGAAAGCATTCTAATATTATGATTTATTATCAATGTTGGAAGAACCTTTTTTTTTTGGATTCTTTGATGAATAAAGTTACAATGAACAGCGTTTATTTAAACTGGAAATATTTTCTAGAAATGCAAGTCTTTATTATCACTTTTATCTATTAGACTGATTTCTGAAGATTATGTGACAAACAGCTGCTCATCATCACTGAAATAAATTAGATTTAAAACTATATTAAAACAGAAAACCATTATTTTAAACTGCAATTTATTTCAAAAGATTATTTTTAAATAAGTTATTTAAATTTCCTGTGCATATTTTTTTCGTTTTCATTAAAGATTAAATTATTTTAGTAAAGGTTAAGCTAAATACATTATATATATATATATATATATATATATATATATATATATATATATATATATATATATATATATATATATATATAGTTTCAGTTTATACTAGAGAAAATAAAATAAAACGTGGGGTACGCGCAAATTAGAATGCGCGTTAACGTCGCAATGCGCGCTCTTGTGAGCGGTTTCCTCTTAGGACGCTTCCTGAAAGATAAAAACTTCGAATTACTTCACTACAACATTTGCGCTCCCTTGACATACACTTTCAGACATATAAAACAATCTCCATGTTTTATACATATTTAAATTATGAATATGTTTTATAATATCTATTTTAAGAATGCAATTTAATTTACGAACAGCATTCATCTCTGAGGACCCCGCTGACGAAAGAGCCACAACATTCAAGATGGCGGCGGTGGCGAGTTCCCTCGTTTCTTACTGCAGCGACTCAGATTCGGAAAACGAGTCCGAATCCGGTAAAGGACCACAGACGGTTGATCCAGACGCGGTATCCCATCTTCAGCCGTTAAAACCCGGCACTCTAACGGCGCTAGCCGCTCTGAATCCCGCGCCTGAAGTCGCCGTGAAGGTAAACAAGAAACGCGCCGCTCGCATCAAACAAACATCAGAACACTTCAGTACAGTACGTTAGTAAACGCGTTTTCTGTTTGTCTTCGTCAGGAAGATGTTGAGACCGGGGTTCATCTGGATCCAGCGCTCAAAGAAGTCACTTACAACCCTTCGTATGAAACCATGTTTGCTCCAGAGGTGATGCATATTGTGCTCTTCAGTTATTGATATGGGCGTCTTGAGAAAGACAATCTACTGAACTTCTATTTAAGCTTCCTCTTCTGATTATTTCTGAGCGCTACTCCTCCTTGAGTTTTTAAGCTACATCTTCAGACTGTTATGACTCGTGTTGCTTGCTCTTTTCTGGCTGATAGGACTCACAGTTTTCCTAAAAATGAAGATCAAACATCATAAAAATCCCATAGATTTACATTGGCGGAATGTTCAGATGAGCCAAGAATATTCAAACTCCAACTGTCAAAATTTTGACTCCCAGAATTCCTTGAGACTCAATCAAGCTTCCCATCTATGTACTGTTTCCGTTAGACTCATTTAAGCTTCTGTTCTACCTAATATTTCTTATCTATCTATCTATCTATGTATCTATCCATCTAACGTTATCTATCTATTTTAGACTTAACATTTGTGATCATGCAAATTTTTGAGGGAAAAATGGCACTCTTCGTGTGATGTAAACTATATGAAATTATATAAAGTCCCCATATTTTGAATAAAAGTTAAGAATGTAAAGATGAAGTTATGTAATTTAATAGAATGGCACACGGTCACTGTATCAACACACTGAAGGCACATAACTGAGCGTTTTTAGAGAAATGAAAACCTGTCGCACGACAACAATTATATGCACTCGCACATACGCTCCCAAATATATTTTGAGGTCGCACAGATTAAATTATTGGAGCATATGCAACCAAATTTCAGGGCTTCTCGTGCACTCAGTCATGTAGTGTATAAACTATAATATAAGGTTATTGTGTCATTCATAATCAGTTTGATAGCTCCTCCCCCTTCTGTACATAATTGAAGCTGCAACACCTTTTCTTTTTGGAATTTTCAGTGTAAAGGCATAAGTACACGATTTGGTACGCACCTTCAGGTTTGCTATCAATGTACTAATTAATGCTAGCAATGTAGAAATATTGCTATCATTGTGTTAAAAAATGTTAGCAATGCATTAAATGATGCTAAAATATACTTGCAGTGTGGTAAATCATGCTTGCAACATGCAAATCATGCTAGTAAAATGCTAGCAACATGAAAATCATGTTAGAAACATGTTAGCAATATGCCAAATGACATGTTAATCATGCCAGAAACATGCTACTAACTCGCTAATCATGCTAGAAACCTGTTAAAAGCGTGCTAATTATGTTACATACATGTCAGGAACATGCTAACGACATGCTGTTCATGTTAGAAACATGCAAATCATGTTAGCAAAGAGATAAAACATGCTATCAATGTACTTATTCATGCTTGCGAACGTGCTAGTATTGTTATAAATGTGTTAAAACATGCTAGCAATGCATTAAATCATGCTTGCAACAAGCCAATCATGCTAGTAAAATGTTAGCAACATGCTAGAAACCTGCAAATAATGCCAACAACATGTTAGCAACAAGCTAATAGTGCTAAAACATGCTAATCATGCCAAAAGCAATGTTAAAATCATGTAGAAACGTGGTAGCAGCATGCTAATCATGTTAACACCATTCTACCAACGTGCTACCAACAAGTTAAAACATCCTAGCAATGCGCTAGCTCATGCTATATATATAAATTCTATTCAAACTGATTAAAACTTGTCAAGCTTTTACAACTACTTTAGATTTTCAGGCTAGGCTTAACCTTTAACGTAAAACTTTTTTTTGTTTTGTAAAAACCTTTTATATCTAGTTTATATCAGTTCTCTTGTCTCATTCCAGTTTGGACCATCAAACCCGTTCAGATCGAAGCAGATGTCCGCTCCGAGAAACATGCTGTCCGGTTACGCCGAACCTGCTCACGTCAACGACTTCATGTTTGAGCAGCAGAGGAGAACGTTCTCCACCTTCGGTGAGAGATACACCTCACTCTCTCTCTTCTCTTCTCGAATCAGACGCAGAACATGTTTGTGAAACATCAGATGTGTGTGTTGATCAGGATACGCTCTGGACCCGTCTGTGGACACCAGTCAGGTCTCGTCCAGCAGCTACATCGGAGCCGTGGAGGAAGCAGAGAAGAACAAAGGTCTGATTCGTTCAGCATCTCTTCTTTCACTTCCATCATGTTTGCCTTCAATAATGTATAATTTGTATTTCAGATCAATTCTGTTGTTCTGAACTTTCTATTCATCTAAGAAACCTGAAAAAATTCTACTCCGCTGTTTTCAACATAACAATAATAATAAATGTTTTTTTTGAGCAGCAAATCAGAATATTAAAATGATTCCTGAAGCATCATGCATTATAATAATTACATCTTACAAGTCTTTGTTTTACACCAGGAGACACTCTTTTTTTTCATGTCATCAAAAGTTAACAAAATCATAATAAAGGGTTTTTAAAGTCATAGCTAACAGTCACCTTTTTCACGCCGTGATTGGTTTGCATCCCTGTAAAAGTGTTTGTTGTATGCATATCATCAGGAACAGTTTTGTTATTGTTCCTCCTCTAGGGCTGATGGCGTTTGAGACGGGAGTGAAGAAGTCCGAGAAGAGGAAGAAGGTGAAAGGAGGAGACGCATCAGACATCGAGAGCTTCCTCGGACCCTGGGCCAAATACCAGGATGAGAGAGACGTGGCCAAACCCTCTGAGGTGAGACATTCAAAGCCTTCAGTTTCACGCACTTAACCTGTGTTTTAACAGACTAATCGTTTTCTTAATCCTGTTTCGATGTGACAGGATGAGAAGAAAGAGCTGGACGAGATCCTAGCCAAGAGACAGAAGCGAGGCAAGAATGAAGAAGAGGCTCCAGCGGAGGAGAAGACCATCCTGCACGGTAACACACACACACACACACAAACGTGCAGCTAAACAAGTCTTGGATCTGCTGCTGAACCACTGTCTCTCCTTCATTACAGTCAAAGATGCGTACGATTACCAGGGCCGCTCTTACCTGCACGTTCCTCAGGACGTGGGCATCAACCTGCGCTCAGCAGACGTCCCGGAGAAATGCTACCTTCCCAAGAAACAGCTGCACGTCTGGACCGGACACACCAAGGTAGTTTACTGGATTCTGTTTTAATGGTTGAATTAAATATTAGTAATCTAAATGAAATGATGAAACACACACACACGTTTGTTTTCGTGAAAAATAGATTGATCCCTGTAGAAACTGTATATTCTATGGCCCTACACCAAGCCTACACCTAACCCTAACCCTCACAGGAAACTTGCATTTTTACTTACACAGTCTCACACACACACGCTCACACAGTCTCACACACACACGCTCACAGAGTCACGCACACGCTTGCTGACACGGTCACACACACGGTCACTCGCGCATACATGGTCACACTCGCGCACAGTCACACTCGTACACACTCGCGCACACGGTCACACTCGGTCACACTCGCGCACAGTCACACTCGCACACACAGTCACACTCGCACACACAGTCACACTCGCACACACAGTCACACTCGCACACGGTCACACTCGCACACGGTCACACTCGCACACGGTCACACTCGCACACGGTCACACTCGCACACGGTCACACTCGCACACACAGTTACACTCGCGCACACGGTCACACTCGCACACACAGTTACACTCGCACACGGTCACACTCGCAAACACTCGCGCACACGGTCACACTCGCGCACGGTCACACTCGCACACGGTCACACTCGCACACACAGTTACACTCGCGCACACGGTCACACTCGCACACACGGTCACACTCGCACACACAGTTACACTCGCGCACACGTCACACTCGCGCACGGTCACACTCGCGCACGGTCACACTCGCGCACGGTCACACTCGCGCACGGTCACACTCGCGCACGGTCACACTCGCGCACACAGTCACACTCGCACACGGTCACACTCGCACACGGTCACACTCGCAAACACTCGCGCACACGGTCACACTCGCGCGCACGGTCACACTCGCGCACACGGTCACACTCGCGCACACAGTCACACTCGCACACGGTCACACTCGCACACGGTCACACTCGCACACGGTCACACTCGCAAACACTCGCGCACACGGTCACACTCGCGCGCACGGTCACACTCGCGCGCACGGTCACACTCGCGCACGGTCACACTCGCGCACACAGTCACACTCGCGCACGGTCACACTCGCACACGGTCACACTCGCACACGGTCACACTCGCGCACACAGTCACACTCGCGCACACGGTCACACTCGCACACGGTCACACTCGCACACGGTCACACTCGCACACGGTCACACTCGCAAACACTCGCGCACACGGTCACACTCGCGCACACGGTCACACTCGCGCGCACGGTCACACTCGCGCACACGGTCACACTCGCACACACAGTTACACTCGCACACGGTCACACTCGCGCACAGTCACACTCGCGCACGGTCACACTCGCGCACGGTCACACTCGCACACACGGTTACACTCGCGCACACGGTTACACTCGCGCACACAGTTACACTCGCGCACACGGTCACACTCGCACACGGTCACACTCGCACACACAGTTACACTCGCGCACACGGTCACACTCGCACACGGTCACACTCGCACACGGTCACACTCGCAAACACTCGCGCACACGGTCACACTCGCGCGCACGGTCACACTCGCGCGCACGGTCACACTCGCGCACACGGTCACACTCGCACACGGTCACACTCGCGCACAGTCACACTCGCACACGGTCACACTCGCACACACGGTTACACTCGCGCACACGGTTACACTCGCGCACACAGTTACACTCGCGCACACGGTCACACTCGCACACGGTCACACTCGCACACACAGTTACACTCGCGCACACGGTCACACTCGCACACGGTCACACTCGCACACGGTCACACTCGCACACACAGTTACACTCGCGCACACGGTCACACTCGCACACGGTCACACTCGCACACGGTCACACTCGCAAACACTCGCGCACACGGTCACACTCGCGCGCACGGTCACACTCGCGCGCACGGTCACACTCGCGCACACGGTCACACTCGCACACACAGTTACACTCGCACACGGTCACACTCGCGCACAGTCACACTCGCACACGGTCACACTCGCACACACGGTTACACTCGCGCACACGGTTACACTCGCGCACACAGTTACACTCGCGCACACGGTCACACTCGCACACGGTCACACTCGCACACACAGTTACACTCGCGCACACGGTCACACTCGCACACGGTCACACTCGCACACACAGTTACACTCGCAAACACTCGCGCACACGGTCACACTCGCACACGGTCACACTCGCACACGGTCACACTCGCGCACGGTCACACTCGCACACGGTCACACTCGCGCACACAGTCACACTCGCGCACGGTCACACTCGCGCACGGTCACACTCGCACACGGTCACACTCGCGCACACAGTCACACTCGCACACACAGTTACACTCGCAAACACTCGCGCACACGGTCACACTCGCGCACACGGTCACACTCGCGCACACGGTCACACTCGCAAACACTCGCGCACACGGTCACACTCGCACACACAGTTACACTCGCAAACACTCGCACACACGGTCACACTCGCACACACAGTCACACTCGCACACACTCGCACACACAGTTACACTCGCAAACACTCGCGCACACGGTCACACTCGCACACACAGTTACACTCGCAAACACTCGCGCACACGGTCACACTCGCAAACACTCTCGCACACGGTCACACTCGCAAACACTCGCGCACACGGTCACTCGCAAACACTCGCGCACACGGTCACACTCGCACACACTCGCGCACAGTCACACTCGCGCACACGGTCACACTCGCAATCACTCGCGCACACGGTCACACTCGCAATCACTCGCGCACACGGTCACACTCGCAAACACTCGCGCACACGGTCACACTCGTAAACACTCGCGCACACGGTCACACTCGCACACACAGTCACACTCGCGCACACGGTCACACTTGCAAACACTCGTGCATACGGTCACACTCGCGCACACGTCACACTCGCGCACACGGTCACAATCACACACTCGCGCACACTGTCACAATTAGGGGTGCTCCGATCACGATCGGCCGATCGTTAATGCGCATCTCGTCAGTAAAGCCAGTTTTCTAATCAGCGGTTAATTCCATCAGGTGCTTGATTTCACATAGAGCAGCTGTTACTACACAGAGCCGTTATTAATAGAGAAGATGCGCAAATCTACTTCATTTTCAGCGTTTTTTGGCGCATCTTCTCAGTTACACACGTCACACTCGCGCACAAGTCACAATCGCACACACAGTAACACTTGCAAACACTCGCGCACACGTTCACACTTGCTCACACGGTCACAATCGCACACAGTCGCGCGCACGGTCACGATCGCGCACATGGTCACAATCGCACACACTTGAGCACACAGTCACACTCGCGCACTCTGTCTCACAGTCGCACGCGCACACATCTCAGATGTCAGTTTTGCTCACATTGTGTCATGCTAAACCATGCCCGCAGAAGCTCATGCTTGCTTTGAGTTAAAAATAAGAGTGGTTTGTGAATGTTGATGATTTAATCAGAAGTGTTTTATCCTGGGATGTTGTGGAACTATTTAATGTAAATGTCATGGATGCACTGAAAAAAAAAGATGTAAGCTGCTTTGATTCGGGATAATTATGAATGTGTCCTGTCTGCAGGGGGTCAGCGCCATCCGTCTGTTCCCGCTGTCTGCTCATCTCCTGCTCTCCTGCTCCATGGACTGTAAGATCAAGGTGAGATCTGCTTCGAGTCGCTCTGTCTATTAATCTAATATGATTAATATAAATATATAATATTGATATAATTATTATACAAAAATAAAAGAATTTAAAATAGTCTTTTGATAATAATATTGTTTTACTCTGACTGTTTTAATTTTTGTGTAATAATTGTTATAATAATAATATTACTTAATATAAAAAAACAGCTGATGAGGACTGTTTAAATTAAAAATAAAATGAATCATGAAAACCTTAAAATAAACAGTGAGCAGTTGCAGCATCAAATTTTTTTTTTACATTTATGTTCATATGCATTTTAATAAAAATAAAAAAATGTCTAATGGTGCATGTGCTGCTGTTTGTGTGTGTGCTGATGTTGTTCTGGTCTTGTCCTGTAGCTGTGGGAGGTTTATAATGACAGAAGATGTGTGCGCACGTTCATCGGTGAGTCTTTATAACACTTTATATCTTTAAAACGTGCATGAAAGAGTTCAATAGTACTTTAAAAACCGTAACAATATTTCAGTTTTGACAGTGTTTTGATCAAATCAATGCAGCGTTATTGTGCGTAACAGACTTGTTTGAGACGCAGTGTGAGTGTGGATCTGACCGATGTCTGGTGTCTGTGTAGGTCACAGTAAAGCCGTGCGTGACGTGTGCTTCAACAACACTGGCACACAGTTCCTGAGCGCCGCCTACGACAGATATCTGAAGCTCTGGGACTCGGAGACGGGTGAGAGCTTCACTCAGACACAGATTGTGTTCGTGGTGTTGTCCATCAGTGCTAAAGAGTCTCCTCTGC
This sequence comes from Carassius auratus, assembly GCF_003368295.1. Lineage (NCBI taxonomy): Eukaryota > Metazoa > Chordata > Actinopteri > Cypriniformes > Cyprinidae > Carassius > Carassius auratus. Next base: position 1,079,984 of record NC_039299.1, on the reverse strand, counting down.
TCCTCAGGTCAGTGCATCTCACGCTTCACCAACAGGAAGGTTCCCTACTGCGTCAAGTTCAACCCGGACGAGGACAAACAACAGCTGTTTGTAGCCGGGATGTCCGACAAGAAGATCGTCCAGGTACAAAACCCAGTCATATTCAGCTCATGTTCACTTTGTGTTGAAATCCTTAAAGCAGTTTGATTGGAGCATTGGGTAAGAATAATGTCTTGATTTTAATTTCGAATGATGTGCTGATTAGAGATGACACCGTACAGAAGTTGAAGTCTATATGCTTTTGCACACACTTTACTCATGGTCATGAAATGCTGATGTTATTAACATTAATAATTTGAGACTAAAGCATAACAATGCTAATAATCTGCAGGGTTTGATGTGATGTGAGCTAATCGAGCAACAATATGTGATGGGTCATCTGTTCCAAGACGCATTTAGTATTTAAGCTTTAATTAATATTTTCAATTAGTTTTCATTTTTATAGTTTAGGTTTTCAATTCCATTTTAAGGTGTAATAATGTCGTTGTGTTTTTGCCATTTGTTTTCCTTTTATGTGTATATCATTTTAAGTTTTAGAAATGTAGTTGTAAATTCTATGACTTTTTTTAATTCATATTTTAAATGTCTACATACATTATATACAATTTTATTTTAGTTTTAATAATTTAGTTATATATTTTGACACTTTAATAATTTAATTTTTCTATATGTTGTATTTATTTTTATTTTAGTTTTAGTAAATTAGTTGTGTTTTAATGCCTATTTCTAAATGTCTATATATTTCATTTTTTGTTTTGTTTTTTAAAATGTCTTTAGAATTTTTATATTTTATTTTTAGTTTTAGTCATTTAGGTGTAGTTTTTGACATTTTAATTTTTTTTTATTCATTTTATTATACAGTTATTTAGTTGTTTATTTTTATCACATGCAGATTTTTGTTTAATGTATACATTTTTGTTTTCGTGATTCAGTTGTGCATTTTTATGATTTTTAATTAGTTTTAATATCCAAGTTTTCAGTTATGTAAATTGTAGTGATTTCGATTTTTTTTTTTAAATGTTTTATTCTGTATAATTTTTATTAATTTTCCACTTTTAGTCATTTACTTGTGTGTTTTTATAAATCGTATGAATTTAAACATCTGTATAATTGGTATTTTTATTTTACTTTTTATCAATTTATTTGTTTTAATTATTTTCTTAATTCTACATAATTTGAAAGTTTTAGTCATTTGTGTGTGTGTATGTGTTGTGCATTTTTCCATTTTAATCAATTTATAAATGTTTTTTTATAATTTCTATAAAATTTTATTCCTGTTTTAGTATTTTAGTAGTTAGTTTAGACCACTAAAATTAGATTATTATAAATTAAGTTATTTAAGATGAGTTGGGAAAGTGCTAGGTTTCTGGTGGTGGTGGTGGTGTGTGTGTGTGTGTGTGTGTGTGCTCTTGTTTTTGTGTCATATCAGGACACAACTGTAAAGTATAATGTCATGGGTATGACACAGGCAAAACACTTATAAATCATACAGAATGAGTTTTTTTGAGAAAGTAAAAATGCAGAAAGTTTCCTGTGAGGGTTAGGGTTAGGTGTAGGGTTGGTGAAGGGCCATAGAATATACAGTTTCTACAGTATAAAAACCATTACACCTATGGGATGAACACACTTTACACAAAAACAAACGTGTGTGTGTGTGTGTGCAGTGGGACATCCGCTCCGGTGAGGTGGTTCAGGAGTACGACAGACACCTCGGTGCAGTCAACACCATCACTTTCGTGGACGAGAACCGCCGCTTCGTCAGCACCTCGGACGACAAGAGTCTGCGCGTCTGGGAGTGGTGAGGAACACACAGCGATGCACCAGAACACACTCGGAGCTCAGAGAGAAATCACCAGAATAATCTCCACTTTCTCCAAGCAGATGTCAAAATGTTTTTTAAATCAGCTTTTTAATGTGATATTTGTTTCTACTCAGGTTTGTTGATCTAAACGGTAACTTTAACTTCTTTTCATGTCCGATTTATGCGTGTATGAAATATAGAAAGACAGAATAGAATTAAGATCTAGCCGTATGCTCATCTCTAGAGTTCACCTTCTGTAGAATGAGACGCTGACGTGTTGGAGTTATTTTATGCTGATGTTCTGCATAAAATAACTAAAATAAAATAAAATAAAATTATTAATAATAATAATAATTTATTATGTGACTAGAGTTCTAAAAATCTTATTGATTTTTAATTTTATTATTTTGCAAATAAATAATGTTAAATATTCTTTTTACCAAATTAATCAATTCAAATGTGTATTAAAGTTTATACATGTACTTTATTAATAAAAATAAAATTTAATGTTTTGTAAAGATGTTATATATGTATATAGACAGAGGACCAAGAGAGATCTTAGCTATTAAATAAATATTTATTAGAATTTAAATTATATTAAATGTATACTTTTAAATGTGTTTTTATTTTGTTTAGGGACTTTTACAAAAAATTACTTTATGAATCTAAACTGTATATATAATTTATAAAAATGTATATCAAATCTTAAATATATATTAATATATTATACATTTTAAATGTATATGTAAGTGCATTTGTTTTTGTTTAAATACTTTTTTTTTTAAATCAAAAAAAAATAAATATTTGGCATATTTGTTCCAAAAGCAGTTCATGCTCATCAATACTTTAATAGTTAAAGTGTGTGTGTGAATTCAGAACAGACTGCAGTGCATCTTTCATGCGTTACAGTGTGATCTGTGTGTGTGTGTGTGTGTTTTCAGGGATATTCCTGTGGACTTCAAGTACATCGCTGAGCCCAGTATGCACTCGATGCCTGCGGTCACACTGTCGCCCAACGGTGAGTGACTCTCTCTCTCTTCCTCTCCCTCGTTCTCCTGCGTCTGACCGATGACCACACAGAGGTTACCTCTTACTCTCCTTCAGCTCACAGTTTCTTTAAAGAGCCGGTGTTTAGTCATTAAAGCAGCACCTTCCACAACACAAATATATATCAGTTAACTCGAAATATTTAACTGATGGTACTCTTGTTCAGTAGCAGCTGAAAATTGAGTCGAAAGATATTTTTGATTCCATAGGGAAGAGCATTTGGCTTTTTGAGTGTAATTTATAATGTTTCTTTTATTATTTATTATTGTACTATATTTATAGTTCTATTAAATGGGTTTTAAAACAAATTGAATTTATTTATTTTTTCTTTATTAAAAAAAAAGTTTAATTTATTATTTATACACATTTGAAGTACATTTTAAATCATGCATTAAATAGCTTTAAATATCTTTTAATCTGTCCATTTTAAAAAGTGGTTTAATTTTCCTTTTGAGTTTTTAATTATTATTTAATTGATGGATTTTAAACAGTAAAATCTTTTTTTTATTTTTTTTATTTAGAAATGGATAAATTACATCTTTGGCTGTTTTAAATGCAATTTATTTATTTTTTCATTTATTTTAATATTAGTGCACTATAGATATGATCTTATTTATAGTTATAGTTTATAGTTATCTATATATTTATTTACTACAGTTACTAAATTTTTAAGTATGAATTCAATAAACCGTTTTGTTTTTCATTTTAGAGAACTTTTTTAATACTTTATTTAATTTTAACTGTTTTTATATATGTATAACAACAAAAACTTTACTAATGTTATGCTTTTATTTAATTACATTTTAAAACTTGAATGATATAAACGGTTTTATATATATCTTAATTTGTCCGTTTAAAAAGTGATTTATTTCCTTTTTTATGGTTGAAATTAATAAGTGTAATTTTTTTGAATCTCTTCTAGTCCTCCGTACACTAAGCATTATTATTATTAGCTTATTATTATTAGTTTATTGTTTGAAGATCTACAGCTGGAGATGGGGTTATGGCAGTAATAAGATAATGACTGTGTTTAACTCTAGGGAAGTGGCTGGCGTGTCAGTCCATGGACAATCAGATCCTGATCTTCGGAGCGCAGAACAGATTCCGGCTCAACAAGAAGAAGATCTTCAAGGGTCACATGGTGGCGGGATACGCCTGTCAGGTGGACTTCTCTCCGGACATGAGGTGAGGCACGGATTAGTGTGATTCAGCTGCTCTCACTCAGGTCCAGTGGGCTCTAGAGGACAGGCTTGAGACGGGTTACAGATGTTGAATATCACTTTGAAATGAAGCCACATTGTGACTAATTTGTTTCTCAACATTGCTTTTTAACATGCTGATTATTTTTAATAAATGCTCCAGGCCTGCTGTGCTTGTTTTTAACAAAACACACACTCACACATTTTTATATATATATAATCCCGTTTAATATTTTAGTAATCATAATAATCATTTATATATATATATATATATATATATATATATATATATATATATATATATATATATATATATATATATATATATATATATATATAAATGATTATGATTACTAAAATATTAAACCTATTTAAAATGCATGCAACTTTTACAGTGAAATTATTACAGTATTAAGAAAAAATATTATAGTAATAAAAATAAAAATACTTTTGTTTTACAGTACAACTGTAAAAATACAATACTAATATTTGTGCAGTCTTCCCTTTCAAACAATAAACCGTTAAGGGTTTTTATTGTATTTATTTTATTTTTTATTTTTTTTGTGGAGTGCATATATTTATTTAATAATTAATGCTAATCACATTTAAGCCATCTTGAGATTAAATGTATTGTTTTTTTTTTTTATATTTTACTGTAAAATAAAAGTGGAATTTAATACATTTACGGTACTAATTTATGAAGTCTTTATTTTAAAACATTAAATCATTACAGTTTTTTTATTTAAAATGTTTATATTGGCGGAGCAGCATATATATATATATACACACACACTATCTTTTTCTCCATCTTTATGGAAAATATGCCTTTTAATTAAAAAGATTTTTACTGTGTTTTCTTGCATTTAAACTTTTTTGGTCGACTTTTTCATGATTTCTCTGATTGGAAATAAAAAACAGTTTTGAACCCTTTCAGAGCACTGCATGAATACAGAGTTATATTTTGAATCATTAAAAGTCATATATATGATACCAGTGTATTGTTGTCCTGCAGTTACGTGGTTTCCGGCGACGCTGACGGGAAGCTGAATATCTGGGACTGGAAGACGACGAAGCTGTATCACCGGATCAAGGCTCATGATAAGGTGTGCATCAGTGCGCTCTGGCATCCTCACGAGACGTCCAAGGTGATCACCTGCGGCTGGGACGGACAGATCAAGCTCTGGGACTGAGACTGAGCTTTTAACACTGATGGCAGAGTAATAATGGGCTGGCATCCAGTCCCACACACACACCAGAGACTCGCAGCTCATGCTTCTTGTTTTATAATGAATGAATCTGTATCTCCAGTGTCTTACATTTGTCTCTTTTTGAGGATAATAAATGCATCTCGTTTATTTCTGCTGTCTTTGTGTTTTGGTGGAATTGTCCCGTTCATTTTCAGAGAAAGAATGACTATAAAGCATGTGATTAGAGGCAGAAAGAAGGATCTTTACCATCTCTAATGAGGGAATGAACTCCTCAAATTGACTCCCTAAGACTTTAATTGCTGTGTAAAGTACTGCATTTGAATTTTAACTCAATATATTCTCTCTCTCTCTCTCTTTGTCTGTCTCTGTCTCTCTCTCTCTCCCTCCCTCCCTCCCTCCCTCCCTCTCTCTCTCTCTCTCTCTCTCTCTGTGTCTGTCTCTGTCTCTCTCTCTCTCTCCCTCCCTCCCTCTCTCTCTCTCTCTCTCTCTCCCTCTCTCTCTCCCTCCCTCTCTCTCTCTCTCTCTCTCTCTCTCTCCCTCCCTCTCTCTCTCTCTCTCTCTCTCCCTCCCTCTCTCTCTCTCTCTCTCTCTCTCCCTCCCTTTCTCTCTCTCTCTCTCTCTCTCTCCCTCTCTCTGTGTCTCTCTCTCTGTGTCTCTCTCTGTCTCTCTCTCAATATATATGTGCATGTATATATAAATACATTTTCAAATTTATGTGAAATAATGTCTTTGCACAGAATTTAAGCAGGCACAGAGCAGCCTTAACTCTGCTGTGTAAAGATGTCTTTTTATTATTTAAAAGAATTGTTTTAAATAATAATAATAAATGCTAATTTTTTACTCTACAGTAAAATAATGTTATAATAGTAATATTTATTTATTCATTACATTTTTTTATAATTTTTTTTTTACAGTCTAATATTATTGCAATAGTAATATTTCTAAGATTTCTAATGTAAGTACAAATATTCTTCAGTAAATCAAACTACGATTAAAGCCTGGAGCCTCTGGTCCTCACAGCGGGAGCGAAACCTATTCGACTTCATCTGATAATCAAAGAAACATCTGAAGAGATGCAGAAAGACTACATTAGTGCTTTTTAATGGCTTTTGGTCCAAGTCAAAGTCACCTTTATTTATAAAGCGCTTTAAACAAAATACATTGCGTCAAAGCACTGAACAACATTCATTTGGAAAACAGTGTGTCAATAATGCAAAATGATAGTTAAAGGCAGTTCATCATTGAATTCAGTGATGTCATCTCTGTTCAGTTGAAATAGTGTCTGTTTTAATTTGCAATCAAGTCAACGATATCACTGTAGATGAAGTGACCCCAACTAAGCAAGCCAGAGGCGACAGCGGCAAGGAACCGAAATTCCATCGATGACAGAATGGAGAAAAAAACCTTGGGAGAAACCAGGCTCAGTTGGGGGGTCAGTTCTCCTCTGACCAGACGAAACCAGTAGTTCAATTCCAGGCTTCAGCAAAGTCAGATTGTGCAGAAGAATCATCTGTTTCCTGTGGTCTTGTCCTGGTGCTCCTCTGAGACAAGGTCTTTACAGGGGATCTGTATCTGGGCTCTAGTTGTCCTGGTCTCCGCTGTCTTTCAGGGCAGTAGAGGTCCTTTCTAGGTGCTGATCCACCATCTGGTCTGGATACGTACTGGATCCGGGTGACTGCAGTGACCCTCTGATCTGGACACAGACTGGATCTGGTGGCCACAGTGACCTCAGAATAAGAGAGAAACAGACTAATATTAGCTTAGATGCCATTCTTCTAATGATGTAGAAAGTACATAGGGTGTTATGGGAAGTGTTCCCGGTTCCAGTTTACCTAATTAATGCAGCCTAAAAATCCTTTAACGGATTTGGATATTAAAAGCATATTAGTATGTTATGTGTATGCCAGGTTAAAGAGATGGGTCTTTAATCTAGATTTAAACTGCAAGAGTGTGTCTGCCTCCCGAACAATGTTAGGCAGGTTATTCCAGAGTTTAGGCGCCAAATAGGAAAAGGATCTGCTGCCCGCAGTTGATTTTGATATTCTAGGTATTATCAAATTGCCTGAGTTTTGAGAACGTAGCGGACGTAGAGGAGTTTAATGTAAAAGGAGCTCATTCAAATACTGAGGTGCTAAACCATTCAGGGCTTTATAAGTAATAAGCAATATTTTAAAATCTATACGATGTTTGATAGGGAGCCAGTGCAGTGTGGACAGGACCGGGCTAATATGGTCATACTTCCTGGTTCTAGTAAGAACTCTTGCTGCTGCATTTTGGACTAGCTGTAGTTTGTTTACCAAGCGTGCAGAACAACCACCCAATAAAGCATTACAATAATCTAACCTTGAGGTCATAAACGCATGGATTAACATTTCTGCATTTGACATTGAGAGCATAGGCCGTAATTTAGATATATCTTTGAGATGGAAAAATGCAGTTTTACAAATGCTAGAAACGTGGCTTTCTAAGGAAAGATTGCGATCAAGTAGCACACCTAGGTTCCTAACTGATGACGAAGAATTGACAGAGCAACCATCAAGTCTTAGACAGTGTTCTAGGTTATTACAAGCAGAGTTTTTAGGCCCTATGATTAACACCTCTGTTTTTTCTGAATTTAGCAGTAAGAAATTACTCGTCATCCAATTTTTTATATCGACTATGCATTCCATTAGTTTTTCAAATTGGTGTGTTTCACCGGGCTGCGAGGAAATATAGAGCTGAGTATCATCAGCATAACAGTGAAAGCTAACACCATGTTTCCTGATGAAATCTCCCAAGGGTAACATGTAAAGCGTCAAGAGTAGCGGCCCTAGTACTGAGCCTTGAGGTACTCCATACTGCACTTGTGATCGATATGATACATCTTCATTCACTGCTACGAACTGATGGCGGTCATATAAGTATGATTTAAACCATGCTAATGCACTTCCACTGATGCCAACAAAGTGTTCAAGTCTATGCAAAAGAATGTTGTGGTCAATTGTGTCAAACGCAGCACTAAGATCCAATAAAACTAATAGAGAGATACACCCACGATCAGATGATAAGAGCAGATCATTTGTAACTCTAAGGAGAGCAGTCTCAGTACTATGATACGGTCTAAATCCTGACTGGAAATCCTCACATATACCATTTTTCTCTAAGAAGGAATATAATTGTGAGGATACCACCTTTTCTAGTATCTTGGACAGAAAAGGGAGATTCGAGATTGGTCTATAATTAACTAGTTCTTTGGGGTCAAGTTGTGGTTTTTTGATGAGAGGCTTAATAACAGGCAGTTTGAAGGTTTTTCATCTGTTTTTTATTTGTTGAACCTCAATTAAATTGTTAATCTTAACTTGGTTTGGACGTTTTTGGTATTTTCTAGTTCGAGGAACAGACACAGTCTCTATAGTGTGATATCTAGGTGAAAGAGTCTCTGTGCTGAGAATTAACTGACCTCTGTGACGGGAGGCAGCTAGCAGACGGTCGGTTTAGTTAGTCAAGTATGAACTCTAAGACTATTTGCCATATTTCTAGAGAGAAGAGTGGCGCCACCCCAGGAGGGATGAAGACCATCTCTTTTAAACATGATGTGGTGGTTTTCAGTGATTCATGGGACCAAAACCTGATTCGTTTTGCAGACCTGTTTGCTCGTATTGGAGAGGCTAGTCTAACAGTAAATTTTTCCAAATAAGAGTTCGCCAAGGCCACTGTGACTTATTGGGTAAGGTCGTTGGACAGGGCTCTGTGCGGCCAATTCGGGCCAAGGTTGAGGCCATCGATCGATTTCCTTCTCCTTCTACAAAGAAGGAATTGATGCATTTCTTGGGATTAGTAGGTTACTATAGGGGATTTTGTAGGAATTGTTCTACTGTATCAGCTCCCCTCACTGATTTGTGATTTTAACTGATTTTAATCCACTCATTCATTTACACTTTTTAAGGAGCCAAAATCAGCGATTGACTTGTTGGTGCCTCTTTCTGCAATCATATGCCCTTGATATCCGACACATCAAAGGTGCCAACAATGTGGTGGCTGACGCTTTTTCTCCAGCTCTTTACTCTACTTAGGTGTCGATTTGTCCATGTTTTGTTTTACTCTGACTCTCTTAAATTGCTTCTACAGGGCCTGAGTTGCTGAGTACACTGGGAGTATGACAGAATGGTGGGTGCTTTCCAGTATGTTGGGGGTTATTTGTTGAAGGGTTAGGTTGAGTTTCATAAATGGACACCCTTTAAAGAAATGTATGTTTCTACAATATTTAGTAGTAGCTTATAAGTGGTGACTAGTTTGTGCACGTATGACAGGATTTGTAGACATTTTTTTACAAGACGTAGTCAGCCAGACGATTACATTATTAATATTATTAATAATTAATCATTATTATATGATGCAGTCACACTTGTAGCAATATTAGTTAGTTCTGTTGTTGATTCAGGGTCAGCATCATCTGAGGTCCTCTGAGGGTCAGCATCATCTCTTCTCAGGTGTTCTGGATCCAGACTGGAGCTTGTGTAAATCCTAGTTACCACGGGATGAAGATCCCAGCAGAAACAGAGAAACACAGAGAGACATCATTAGCATAGCTGCTGATCCAACAAACTAAAGTTAATTTGTTTAACCCAAGCTAAAGAATAAGAATGCACATTTGATCAGATGCAACTACACTCACAATTTAAGAGATACATTATTCGAATGCTTGGCGAAAGAGATGTGTTTTTAATCTAGATTTAAACAGAGAGAGTGTGTCTGAACCCCGAACATTATCAGGAAGGCTATTCCAGAGTTTGGGAGCCAAATGTGAGAAAGCTCTACCTCCTTTAGTGGACTTTGCTATCCTAGGAACGACCAAAAGTCCAGCGTTTTGTGACCTTAGGGAGCGTGATGGATTGTAGCGTGGTAGAAGGCTAGTTAGGTACGCTGGAGCTAAACCATTTAGGGCCTTATAGGTAAGTAATGATAATTTGTAACTGAAAAGTTATTTCTCAATTCTGATTGGTTGATTGAAATAATTGAGGATCAGTGAGGATGTTGATCCAGGAACATGTTGAACTGCCAATTTTTATAATGCCAGGTGGCAACTAACATCTAAGGAGCATGCTATGCTGGAGTGTGGAGCACAAATATACGTATCAGAGAGAACCAAAAAGCTTTATTTATCTGATCTCCAACTTTAAAGAGATTTACTATGTTCACTCCATATTTCTTTAATTCATCTTTTAATTTTACCTTTTGATTTTCATATATGCCACATTAATCACTTAGCGTGCTTAGATAAAACACTTCTGCAGCTTCATTCCCCTCAGTCCTCCATGAGCTGAATCCACAAAAGGCTGATTTCTGTTTATATGCTGAAGTCTCAGTTTAGAGTCAAATGTTACCCCTATAAAGTTCTTTACCTGTTCAATTTATTTTCCATACATCAATATCCTAGTTCCTTTAACCCTCTTCTGAGTTAAAACCATCATATTCATCATTTTTTGCTGGATTTGCGGAATCCTTGTTTTGCTGTAGGTATAATAATAGCCTCTCTGTAATTTATAGGTAATCTATATTTAACGTAATTTTGACCTAGAAAGGATTTTCTTTTTCCTGAAATTGTTTGTTAATTAAACCACCTTACCACCTCAAACTTACTGTCTTTGCTCACACATGCTTTAAACTTTCTAGTTGTATTATTACTAAACACTTATTATTTATAATTATTTTTATTTAACTTCTTTGAATGACCACAGGTTTTGTTGTTGTTGTTTTTGAGGCGCATGAGCTCAGATCAATGAAGCCTCAATCAATCAGTTCAAAAAGGCAATAAATACAAACCTGTGCTAACTGAAAGAAAACAAGTCAACAAAAAATGTTTGTTTGTTTTTTTGGCTGGTGATAAAGATTTACATTATTTTTTTTATACAATGGTTAATATATTATTTTAATTTATTTTAATATTATTTATTTTATATATTATATATAATTTAGGTATTTCAATACTTGACCGTTTTTTTTATTTTTTTATTTCTGATTCACAAAAAACTCCAGTTTGCAGGGAACAGCAAGAAACCTGTAGGTAGTATTTTGGAAGCATCTCATAAATATTAGTGGATCTTTTTTCTTTTTTTCATTTTTGGACAAAACAAGGCTCTTTAGTGACACAAGATGGAGATGAACATTTCAGTTTGTTAGCAAAAAATTTTATATATCTTAAAATGACTTAAATACCCATGATTTAATAAACCTATATTTCATCCAAATATACACTAACAGGCAAAAGTTTGGGATCAGTAAGATTTTTTATAAATTTTTAAGTCTCTTTTTTCACCATTCCTACATTTAATTGAGCTAAAGTACAGCAAGAGCAGTGATATTGTGAAATATTAGTATAATGTAAAACATCACAGAAATTCTGTGTGAATCTCTGTTAAAGTGTAATGTATTTCTGTGATGCTCCGCTGTATTTTCAGCATCATTCCTCCAGTCTTCAGTGTCACATGATCTTCAGAAATCATGAAAATATGATGATTTGCTGCTCAAGAAACATATTTGTTATTATTTTATTATTATCAATATTTAAAATAGATATATCAGGATTCTTTGATAAATAGAAAGATCCAAAGATCAGCATTTATCCGAATTAAAAAGCTTGGAGTCAGCATACATATTCTTTTTTTTAATTATTATTACTTTTATTTATTTTTCTATACTTTATAAAAATAAAAAATGAAAATAGTATCACTTCAGTTTCAATTCCAGTGATATTTGGTGTTAAAGATATTTAATTGATTTTTGTGTGTGTGTGTGTGTGTGTGTGTGTGTGTGTGTGTGTGTGTGTGTGTGTGTGTGTGTGTGTGTGTGTGTGTGTGTGTGAGTGTGTGTGTGTGTTTATTTAGTCAAATATTTCAAAGAAGTGTTTGAATAGAAGAGACAGATCTGAAAAGAGGCCGAAGGGCAACAGGAAACCTTTGAGATAAGCAACAGTTCATTCAAGACACAAAGCACGTATTTTGTGTAAAAGCACTTTAGGGAGAAAACACTGAGGTTCAGATTCTCCCAGACTGAAGGGATGTCTCCTGCTCTTTCACATTCACCAGCACACACACATAACTTATCAGAATAATTCCTTTATTATCTCTAGATTGTCATAATGTTCACCTTGGAGATTGAAAATGTTTCTTTTTTGAGACCCCAGGAGCCCAAATTCAGACCCAGAACAATAAAACCCACAGAAGAGGTGGGAGTTCAGAGGAGGAATCTTTATATTACCAAACTGCAGGGAGAGGAAGAGTAGATATAAGTCATGATCTGGAAGATTAACCACAATCTGATGTGCTCCGACCACCTCAGAGAAAACCAGTGTTGAGCTGCTGCAAGAGCTTTTGAAGCACAGCAGCTGTGGTCAGAGAGTTCTGTGTGTTCTGATTGGTGGATGATGATGATGATGATGATGATGAGTGGATAAAGACTAGAGCTATCAAATAGTGAGAGAGTGATCTGCTCACCTGGTTATGTTCGTGGATGTTTCGACGTGGAAAGCAGTTCGGAATGGAAATATTGTGATATGTGTACTCATATTTTTTGTTTTAAAGGTACCCTAGAATTTGTGGAAATAATATTTTAAATTTGTCTCTGATATCTACAAAGAGGGTATGTGGCTTTTTAAGGGCATTTAAAATGTCCAGATGGTTTTACAGGTCCATTTTCAACCCTAGAAATTGTCCCTAGAATGAAATGGTCTGTTTTTACCTTATTTGGAAGGGTCATGAATAGTAATGAGGAGTTCTGCTCTGATTGGCTGTTTCACTGCGGGCTCGTCACAGTAGCTCAGAGTGACAACAAACAGCTCCAGCGTGACAATGGAGAGATGAGGCGTTCAACAGTACATGTTTGAGTCCGTTTCAGATGAAGATGCCGATTTTAAGGAACAACCAAATGTTTTAAGATTGGAAATGGACGCTTCTGAGTGGTAAGTTTATTTTTTATTTTCAGTAAGAACTTAACTGTTACGTCAATTCTAGAACTTCAACCTAAACGTTAACTAGCATATAGCATTAACTTTACACGTTAAGTTATAACGTCAGCAGTCACAATTTTTATTTTTAGCATGATTTTAAAAACATTAAAATTATTATATTGTCAACGTATAATTTTACAATGATAGGTTTTTCACGTTGAATCAAGAACATAAAACAGTGAACTGTGTAACGTTAGCGCGTGAATGTATTGTTTGGAAAGTATTTACAGTAAGTTAGCCTATTGAAGTTATTAAAGTTGATTTATTTAGCCAACAAAAGTACAGTATAGAAGCCACTCAATATAGTCAATCTCATGTTTACTACGCTGCTTTATTGTGATTAGGACTTAGCCTCATAACAACAAAAACTTAATCAAGGTCTATCTTTTTTTACAGGTGTACTTGTGGAAATTGTGCACGCATGGCCCTCGAGAGAGAAAATATATGTTGCAGGGAAATACCACAGGTATTTCACAAGTACACTTGATAGAAATGTATTCAACCTATCTATGTGTGTGCTTTCTTCTACTTCCAAACAAAGTATGAAAGATTACTGTAAATAACAGTGCCATTATGATTTGTTTTCTTTTGCAGGTCACAAGAAAAATGAGAAAAGTGCCTAATACAAAATCCTGCATGACAGACCATCCTGGCCTTGAACCTGTGTGACTCAATATATACTGTATTCTTTGTAAAATGCAATGAATGAATGTAGCAATGAATGTATATAGAGCTGACCATGGGCGTTACAGTCAGAGGGATGGAAAGGTAAGGCCAGTTTCACACACTTGCTACATTTTGTGTAAATAATTGGGCTCTGTTGCATCCTGATGTTTCCTGATGCTGCTGGACAATATGTTGGATTCAGACCCCGTCTTGACTGAAACGTGACACATGCAGAGCAACAGCTTCTTCCATGGAAGGTCTGTCATGCTGAGAAGACCGGTCCGGAGGCACAGGAATCTGCTGTATGCCATCCAGATATGGAAGAGGATCACGGACAACTTCTTCAAAAACAGTATTCATCAAGTTGATGACACAGCCTGTAAAGTATAATAAGTTATTCATTTAAACATTCATTTTATTTGCACATTTGTAAGTATTGTTTAAAATAAATATTTTTGGGAAAAGCTTATAAAATGTTGGCTCTGTTTTTACTGGTTTGACGGTGTGTCCTCCCTCTGGAAAGAGAAGCTTGTACACAGCATTCTCACTGAAGTCATCTTTACAAGATACAACCTAAAGGATAAGAGAAACAAACACAACAATTGTTCATATTGTCATAGTGAATAAATCAACTTTTTTATTCATCATTAAAATTATGAAAATATTAAAAATAGCACTTATATACTTATACTAATACAATAAATCTGTACCATTCTGTAAACTGTGACCTCTAACTGAAAGGCAGTACCAGTTTGCCCACACAGAAAACAATAGTATGCCTCCTTTCAAACATAACTGTTTATGTGTTGTGTTCTGACCTATGTTCATGTTGACACCGAGGGGACGCTGGGTCAGAATGTGTGTGATTGTCTTGAATGTGGTTCATGATGGAGGTCCATCTGGTTCCCTTCTCAGGTCCTGAATCAGAGCTGCTGGCAGACCAGTACAGGTGCTGGGGGATGCTCTTATGCCACTTCTTCACCAAACTACAGTCCTTCTCTCTGGACATATTCTACATCTTCTTTGTCAATCCTGATTGAGTAAAAGTTACAGGCAAAACATATCAGATTTTTTATTTTTTATTTGATGCAGTAAGCTTTTTCAGAAATATGGATCCTAATACCATGAATATTTTAATTTTATTTTCTGTCAAAGACGCAAGCATTACCTTTCGCCATGTGCCAGACGTAACAACACCGTCCAACTTTACACCGCTTTCCTCCAGGAGGTCCAAGCTTCTTCTAAGACCCTCCTTCTCCACGTGGTAGCTTCCCCCTTCCTCATTGCTCTTAGTAGAAACACACAAGTATAAAATGTATATGTAATATCTCCATAAATTACTTCTATATAAAGAAGTGTGCATGATAAATATAAGTGTTTTCTTCTCTACGTAAAAATTGCTGAGTATGTTATGTATGCTGTATTTTATCTCTAAAGTTTGCACAGATTTGTTACAAACTGATATTAAAGACAAAGTTGTCAACTGCTCACATGACATTTAAAAACAGAATAATTGCAAGTTTTACATAGTTATACATAACAGGAGTATGTTATCCATGACAAAAATAGTCACTAATCATTTTTAAATAATGCAGAGGTATTTTTAAGACAGAAACACACAATCTTAATATTTATAAATACTTGTGCAAATGCATAGTTGTTTGCATAGAAAGAGAGACTGAAATAAAAATGTGCACCTAGTGAGTAAGCTTGCATGAAATAGACGAAAGTAAAATTATTTGACAAAAGAGAATTTACAGATGTATCTACAGTAGTATTTTGTAGATTTATAAGACAACACAGGCAATAATTATTTACCTCAGCTTAAATACGTTGTCATACTATTTAGAACTAAGCCAATAGTAGCGCTGGCTGTCATTTGATTTGGATGGGAACATCTGATTGTGAATCATTTGAGTCAGTTTGGGGATCGCGAATCATTTGAATCAGTTCAGAAGTTCTTAGCGGGTTCGCGAATCATTTGAGTCTATTTGGGGATCGCGAATCATTTGCGTCAGTTCAGGAGTTCAAAGCGAGTTCGCGAATCATTTGCGTCAGTTCAGGAGTTCAAAGCGGGTTCGCGAATCATTTGAGTCAATTTGGGGATCGTGAATCATTTGAGTCAGTTCGGGAGTTCAAAGCGGGATCGCGAATCATTTGCGTCGGTTCGGGAGTTCAAAGCGGGTTCGCGAATCATTTGCGTCAGTTCGGGAGTTTGTAGCGGGATCGCGAATCATTTGAGTCAGTTCAGGAGTTCAAAGCGGGTTCGCGAATCATTTGCGTCAGTTCGGGAGTTCGTAGCGGGATCGCGAATCATTTGCGTCAGTTCAGAAGTTCTTAGCGGGTTCGCGAATCATTTGAGTCAATTTGGGGATCGCGAATCATTTGCGTCAGTTCAGGAGTTCGTAGCGGGATCGCGAATCATTTGCGTCAGTTCAGGAGTTCAAAGCGGGTTCGCGAATCATTTGAGTCAATTTGGGGATCGTGAATCATTTCAGTCAGTTCGGGAGTTCAAAGCGGGATCGCGAATCATTTGCGTCGGTTCGGGAGTTCAAAGCGGGTTCGCGAATCATTTGCGTCAACTCGGGAGTTTGTAGCGGGATCGCGAATCATTTGCGTCAGTTCAGGAGTTCAAAGCGGGTTCGCGAATCATTTGCGTCAGTTCGGGAGTTCGTAGCGGGATCGCGAATCATTTGCGTCAGTTCAGGAGTTCAAAGCGGGTTCGCGAATCATTTGAGTCAATTTGGGGATCGTGAATCATTTGAGTCAGTTCGGGAGTTCAAAGCGGGATCGCGAATCATTTGCATCAGTTTGGGAGTTCAAAGCGGGTTCGCGAATCATTTGCGTCAGTTCGGGAGTTCAAAGCGGGTTCGCGAATCATTTGAGTCAATTTGGGAATCGCGAATCATTTGAGTCAGTTCGGGAGTTCGGAGCGGGATCGCGAATCATTTGAGTCATTTTGGGGATCGCGAATCATAGCTGTATATGGATAGGCATTTTTAACTAATTTAGTAGCTAGTTCTAATGGCGTTTTCCACGCATGTTTAGGTGTGATATGTGAACTCCTATTTTTTTTTTTAATGATGTGCCTTTTAAAGTTATATGATGAAGTCATACTAGTGAACGTGTGCATTTTGAGTGCGTTCTTTCACTGCATTATTCGGTGTATTCAAATGCATTTATGAATGCATGAGAATGATCACAAAATTTAAGATATGGGGGTTAGAAAATGTATATATTTATATAATTTTATGTAGTTAATCAATATCACACGAAGAGTGACATTTCAGTTTTTCTCCAAAAATCAGCATGATTAAAATGTGATATTAAGTTACTACAAACAATAATTTAATTACAAATACAAAATGTTGCAGACTAATGTAATATATGAATGAATAATAGCGTAAAGAACCTTAGTGCCAAAAGGGTTCTTTCTTGTCATTGTATAACCTTTTTAACATAAAAGGTTCTTTGGAGTGGAGTAAAGAACCCTATGGTTCTATATAGAACCCCAATGAACCCTTTTTTCTAAAAGTGTGTTGTCATAACAGCTTAAATACTTTGTCATACTATTTAGAACTAAACCAATAGTAGCGCTGGCTGTCATTTGATTTGGATGGGAACTTCGGATTGTGAATCATTTGAGTCAGTTCGGAAGTTCGTAGTGGGTTCGCGAATCATTTGAGTCAATTTGGGGATCGCGAATCATTTGCGTCAGTTCGGGAGATCAAAGCGGGTTCGCGAATCATTTGAGTCAATTTGGGGATCGCGAATCATTTGAGTCAGTTCGGGAGTTGGTAGCGGGTTCGCGAATCATTTGCGTCAGTTAGGGAGTTCAAAGCGTGTTTGCAAATCATTTGAGTCAATTTGGGGATCGCGAATCATTTGAATCAGTTCAGAAGTTCTTAGCGGGTTCGCGAATCATTTGAGTCATTTCGGGAGTTAAAAGCGGGTTCGCGAATCATTTGTGTCAGTTCGGGAGTTCAAAGCGTGTTTGCGAATCATTTGAGTCAATTTGGGGATCGCGAATCATTTGAGTCAGTTCGGGAGTTCAAAGCGGGTTCGCGAATCATTTGAGTCAATTTGGGAATCGCAAATTTATTCAAAAACTAAACAAATCGTGCCTAAAAAGTGCACACATCTAGGCTAATGTAAAGTTACATGATGAAGTCATACTAGTGAACGTGTGCATTTTGAGTGCGTTCTTTCACTGCATTATTCGGTGTATTCAAATGCATTTATGAATCCATGAGAATAATCACAAAATTCAAGATATGGGGGTTAGAAAATGTATATTTATATCATTTCATGTAGTTAATCAATATCACACGAAGAGTGCCATTTCAGTTTTCATCCAAAAATCAGCATGATTAAAATGTGATATTAAGTTACTACAAACAATAATTGGACCCACTTTATATTAAGTGGCCTTAACTACTATGTACTTACATTTTAATTAATAATTTAGTGCAATGTACTTATTGCGTACATACATGTTTTTACATTGTACTTATATTAAAAAAATCTACATGTAATTACATCTGTATTTATTTCTTAAACTTACCCATACCTCCAACCTTCTCCCTAACCTTACCCCTATCCCACCTCAATAGCAGCAAAAGTGTTTTACAATACAGTATGAACACAATAAGTACATTGTACTTATTTTTTATGTAAGTACAGAGTAGTTAAGGCCACCTAATATAAAGTGGGACCCAATAATTTAATTACAAATACAAAATGTTGCAGAGTAATTTAATATATGAATGAATAATAGCCTAAAGAACCTTTGTGCCAAAAGGGTTCTTTCTTGTCATTGTATAACCTTTTTAGCATAAAAGGTTCTTTGGAGTTGAGTAAAGAACCCTATGGTTCTATATAGAACCCCAATGAACCCTTTTTTCTAAGAGTGTTATCTAGTGTTGGGCAGTAATGCACTATTAGTAACGCGTTACTGTAACGCAGTTACTTTTGACAATAACTAATACTGTAACGCATTACTTTTTAAATTAAATAACTCATGGTTACCATATGGTGCATTGTCCGTTACTTTTTTTAAATTAATACATTTTGACTGAAGTGCAGCCTAACCTGTTTGCAGCAGTGAAGCATTGTGGGATTGGTGGATGCCAACCACTGTAAACACGAAGGCGCACTGTGGGCGTGTCTCCGTTTATTCAAGTATGTGCGGCAGTCATAGCGAGTCACGGCGAGAGCAACATGAGTTTCTCAAAGTGGAAATATGCTCATTATTTCACTTTAGTTGAGGATAAAGACATGGTTCTAACCTAGTCCACGAATTTCCAATCCGGGCGCTCAGATTTTGTAAACCAGCTAATTAGGTTTTGTCACGATAGTAAGTTGACTTTTTCCAGCCAAATATTATTGCCTGCAGACAGCTATACATATATCAGTGAGGCATGGAATACAACATCTTGGCTGGACCATTGTATATGTACAGCAGATGCACATGATTCCTTAGATAAAGTTGAAATATTGCATGATCTGGCCACAACAGACCACATACCAATCTCAGTTATGTTAAATATTGAAAGTTTACCTGGGATGACTATTTGTGAAAATTTGGAACAACATGGAAGATTAGATTGGGCAAGACTCACAGTAAATTATCTTCTTGGATATAAACTAATGACAGAGAAGAGGTTGAGTAATGTGGAAGTGCCAACTGAGACAATTATGTGTGATAACACAGATTGTAAGAATCCTAAGCACAAGTATGATCTATGTCTGATGTATGATGAAATGATGGATTGTTTGGATAATGCTAGTAGACCTTTTTGTCAAAAAAGGGTTAAAAATTATAATTTAA
Source organism: Carassius auratus (assembly GCF_003368295.1). Classification (NCBI taxonomy): domain Eukaryota; kingdom Metazoa; phylum Chordata; class Actinopteri; order Cypriniformes; family Cyprinidae; genus Carassius; species Carassius auratus. The sequence continues at coordinate 1,060,210 of NC_039299.1, read as the reverse complement.
GGGCTGGATGGAATGAATATGTCTATGAACTGCATTTGCAGGCCAGAGCAGCATTTAAAAACTGGGTCTTAATGGGTAAGGCTAGGTATGGCCCAGAATTTGAGGAAAAGAAGCTGGCAAATGCTAAATTTAAATATGCTGTACGGTATATAAAAAGGAACGAGATGTCAATAAGGGCAAACTCAATGGCCAAGAACTTTCAGCATAATAATGTATATGAATTTTGGAAAGAAGTCAAGACTATCAATAATAGTAAAATACCACTTCCAACTAGTATTGATGGGGTTGTTGGGGCGGGGAATATTGTTAATTTATGGAGAAAATATTATGGAGATATTTTTAATTGTGTTGAGAGGAAGGAATTTAAAGTTGGTCATGTGGCGAATGATGAAGGTATGATAATTACAATTGATGAGGTCAAGTACGCAATTGAGAAACTGGCTGAGAATAAAGCTTGTGGTCCAGATCGCATAACTTCTGAACATTTGAAGCATGCTAGTCCAAGGATCTCAGTGTTACTTGCTTTATGCTTTACAGGATTTTTAGTCCATGGTGTGTTACCTGATTCCATGGTGTCAGTTTTACTGGTACCGGTAATTAAAGATAAAACAGGTAAAATAACTGGTACAGAAAACTATAGGCCAATTGCACTGGCAAGTGTGATTTCTAAAGTATTTGAGCGAATCCTTATGGGTATCTAACAACCACGGATAATCAGTTTGGTTTTAAAAGTAAGCATGGCACTGATTTATGCATATATTCATTAAAGGAAGTAGTTAGTAAGTATAATCTACATAATTCAACTGTTTTTTTTGTGCTTTTTAGATGCATCTAAGGCGTTTGATCGAATTAATCATACTAAGTTATTTTTAAAATTGCAAGAAAGAGGGGTTCCCCCATACTTGATAAGAATATTATATTTTTGGTATATACATCAAACCTTAAAAGTTCAATGGGGTAAGAACGTATCAGAACCGTTTTTTATGACGAATGGGGTTCGGCAAGGGGGGATATTGTCACCTCTTCTTTTTAACCTGTACATGGATGGTCTTTCTGTGGAGTTGAATAATTGTAAGACTGGATGTTTAATAGGTGATAGTCTCATTAACCATTTGATGTATGCTGATGATCTGGTTATTATGTCTCCTTGTAGCGCAGGATTACAAAAGCTGCTTCGAGTATGTTCAAGGTATGGTGTGCAGCATGATATTAAATTTAATGTTAAAAAGAGTGTGATTATGATTGTTAAAACCAAAGAGGACCTTAAGCAAAATTTTCCTTCTTTTTATATAGATGACCAAGTATTGAATGTGGTAAATAAAGTGAAATACTTGGGTCACATCATTAGAAATGATTTAAATGATGAAGATGATGTGCAGCGCCAGTGCTGTAGGTTATATGGGCAAGCTAATATGCTGGCTCGTAAATTTTATATGTGTACTGATGCTGTTAAAATAGCTCTATTTAGGGCATTCTGTACATCTTTTTATACAGCTCACTTATGGTGTAGGTATGCTAAAGCTAAAATGCAAAAACTCCAGGTGGCATTTAATGATGCGCTAAGAATTTTGCTTAAACATCCAAGGTGGACAAGTGCAAGCCAATTGTTCGTATCTAATAATGTACCTACTTTGCATGCTGTCTTAAGGAAGTGTATGTATAATTTCATATGTCGGCTGAATGATTCAAAAAATGGTATCATAATGGTCTTAAATGATGTTACATTAAGTGATACAAGGTATTTTTCCAGCTTGCGGAAGCATTGGAATGCAAGCTTGTATGTCTTTTAAATCCTCTGTGTGTATTTTCCTCTTAATTCTTTCTTCTTTTCATATGGACCATGAGTCTGAAATAAAGAGTAATAATAATAATAAACCGTACCCTCGGTTTTTAAATCTGTACCCCCGAATTAATAATCTGCGCGCACACATTCGCAATCCGTTCCCATGGATTTGTAAACTGTAGCCTACTCACTGATTCATGCAGCAAGCTGCTACGTGTTAACATACAGTTTTAATGAATATTATTATGTGGAATGGGTCTACAGCAAAGTGTCTTAAGTGATTCTCTGTATGTTTTTCTCAAACAGGTGAAACATTGTAGAAAACATGCACCTGTCTCTACTGTGGAGTCGCAGTCAGATCCTTAGCATGATAACATAGATTTCATTTTTAAACAGCATTTATATATATATATATATATATGTGTGTGTGTATGTTTCTCGAAATTGATTCTGAATTATTCAGATTGCTTTCATTTATTTATTTCAAAAAGTTCTGTGTTATGTTGTCCATTGTTGATAGTTTTCATACTTAATCTGTGAAAGGAACATTTTTAAGGGCTCAACACAACAGCTTTTATGATGCAGAAGCCACTTTAGTTTTTGATTCTGAATATATTATTCAGGTGTTTTGTTATTTATTTCAGAAATCCTTGTGATATACAATATTCAGTTTGTGCTGGTCTGACTTAATCAAAATAGTGTTTAAAAATTACTTTCTGTTTTACTTTGTGTTTGTATAGACCATAACGCATAAAAGCGCATTAATGGGAACATTAAAGAAAATTCTTTAAAACAGTAACTAAAAAGTTACTTTTAACAGTAATGCATTTCTTTTTGGTGTAAGTAATCAACAAAGTAATTGAGTTACTTTTTGAATTAAGTAACTAGTAACTGTAGCTAGTTAATATTTCTTAGTAACTAGCACAACACTGGTGTTGTCATAACGTTCACCTTGGAGATTGAAAATGTTTCTTTTTTGAGACCCCAGGGGCCTGTACCATGAAGCTGGATTAGGTGGCTAGCCAGCTATGTTTCAGCTTAGTTTCCGCCAACCCTGGGTTTTAGGTACTATGAAAGTAGCTCAGCTTTAATCGGTGTTCTTTGCCATGGTATGCTCCGGGGTTAGGGTTGTGTTCTGGATTCAAGATCTCAAAGTGAAGGTGAACCAATCAGATGTGAGAGAAGTGACACGTCTGACATGAAGTCACTCCAGATCATCTGGCTCCAAATTAAAGGTCACTTATGCTTCAAAAATAAAATAGAATAGAATTCTGGCTTTAATGATAATAACATCATTTTATGATTTATATAATTATTGCGATTCATATTATTATTTATCACTTACACACAAGCAATTTTAGTTTAACAGTTATTATAAATTATTTTAAATAAATATTAATGTATACAGATCATGTCATATAAATAAGCTGTAGTATCAAAAGACTGAACTATTTTAAAAATTACAAATCTGAACTTACATGTTCAAGTCTCTATCACTATATATTTTCAATTGTATAAACTAAGTTAACAAGTTCCACTGATGGAGCAAGATCATTTATTTTATTAGTCCTCCTTCATTTTTCATATGACATTTAAATTTGTCATATTCTTCAATCTCTTAACCTTTAGCAAAACCTTTAGTTTTGATTCTCGCTGGGTCTCTCGCGAGAAGTAAATCAAACTTGCTTTGTATTGCAAGGCTCGTGATTGGCTGTTCGCCAGTGATGTCACACATTCCTGTGCATGTGCTCCACAAACTCAGGATCAAAGCCTGAATTGACAAAGAATCAAAGAACATGTTTGCTCGATTAATGAGGATAGTTCACCCATTCAGTTGATAAATTAACAGCTAGTTAAAGATGTAATGGGAACTTAACTACTGTAGTATTAATTACAAATAAACTGACATTAGGAATCAATGCATGTTAACAGCAGCAGCAAATGAAGACTGACGCCAGGACGTGGTTTTCCAAATTTTTTTTTTTACTTCGATTTCAGTTTAATAAGAAATAATTGAAGTCACATAAATCACTGTTTACACAACTCGCTTATATTACTGCTCATTTATATCACATTCCTCACTTACATTACACTGCTTACTTAAATTACTCACTTATATTACACTGCTCCATACTATCCATATGCATCTTTGCTCTTTCGTGTTTTTTCACCTTCTACGAGAGATGATGCATTTCGGTGACACCTGTAGTTGTCCATGCGATGTCCGTCATGCTCTCGCGATGTAACAAAATGCAGCTGTAAATTAGCAGAATAAAGCGTCAGCTACTTCGCAGTCTATTAGCCTTTTTCTCTGCTCATAACACTTCCTCAAAAATACGTGTTTATATGACTTCCAGCCCTTACTTGTTTGATGTTTAAATTTGGTCTTGGTTGTCCTAATTCTTTAATTGCCAATTTATCCTACAACGAATGAATGTTATTTCTTACAGTGACACGACAGAATTAATCTACGCTGAGGTAACGTTCACCGTGATGTTGATAGAGTTTAGCTGACAACTGAATTTGCATGTCCCCGTCTCTACGTTTTTTTTTTTTCTTTTTCTTTTTTTCTCACATTTGATAGAGATATTAAGGTAGTTTTTAATTTTTTCCCTGTTGTTAAAATTAAAAATAGATTTTAAATATTATTGGATGTCACTGTTCCCACCAGTAGTTGCACAAGTTAAGGTTACGCACGATGACGAAAGCACGTTTGGCTATCCCTCCCGGAACTCATTGAGATTGCATTGCAGTGGCTGCAGTTCGAAAAAAAGATATTTGAATGGAAGAATGGAAGTCTATGAGAGCACTCTGGGCGATTCACATTTTGACAGAAATTGCCCAAAAAGGGGCGGTACTACACAGAACGTGACTCGACGCTGATATGACTATTTAGAGGCACAAAAACAGTCTAGAATAGTAAAAGCTAGCGTAACACTGTGGTTGAATGTAAAAGAAAATAATCCCTCACTTTCCTTTGGCTGTTATTGCTGAGATCTGTTAGGTTAGTTAAAGGTTAGTTTTCGGGTATGTGTCCAAGACATGTCTCAATCATTTCAATTCAGAATGAATAAAAGACAAATAATAACTTGTTTTATACAGAAAATTAAGCATATGTACATATAGCCATATATATATATATATATATATATATATATATATATATATATATATATATATATATATATATTCCACTGTCTTCATCTGTAAGTCGCTTTGGATAAAAGCGTCTGCTCTATGAATAAATCTAAATGTAATGTAAATATACACACACACACACACAAAAAAAACAATGAGCGCATAATGTGACGTGCCGAGGCACGTCAGTTCGTACGTCATAGTCACGTGGTAAGATTTGAAATTAAACCTCGAATCGCACAACAACGGAGTGTCAGCAAACAGCATTTCGGAGATATTAATCAAGTGGATTGCGACGAAACAAGAAAATTTGATGACTTTCGGAGGTATAGTCGTGCTTTTTACAATTTATGTAATGTTTTGACGGTTAGAACATGTTCTGCTAGTAACGTTAGCTGTGGACTAACTGACAGTAAATGAATATGAACTCATGTTACTCGCGTTATTTCTACTGTTCGGGCTACAAACAACCTTCAAAGCAAACAATCATGTTCTGATCAAATCAAAGGCTTAGATTGGATTTTGCGATGGTCAGTTTAGAAAAAGACTTACGGATGAGATTATAATACAAGTCTCTTCTGAGGAAGATTCATTCACTCGTTTTGTGTTCATCTGATCTCATTTTGTAAGTGACTTTATTTCGGTTTTAAAGATCTTTTCTTTGTATTGTTTGACTACTCGAAAGACATATATGAAAATATACTAGCTAATTTTTTCATAAACAAAAATATGTCTCTAAATCTCTATTTTCAGATTACATTTACAGCTATTCTGTTAAAGTTCTGTTAAAACGGTCTCTGTTCAACCTATGTTTCCTCTTAAAGGGGCAGTTCACCCAAAAATGAAAATTTCCCCATGATTTCCTCCCCCTCAAGCCAAACCAGGCGTATATGACTTTCTTCGTTCAGACGAATGCAATCAGAGTATTTTAAAGAAAAATATCCATATTTAAAACATAATTAACGCAATATCTAGTTTCCGTCAGCTGCCGTACACATGGTTACTATAGTTAACCTATGGTTAGTTAACCAGAAATTAACCATTTGTAGTAAAACAGTTGTTATACAAAAACGGTGGTTACTACACTTTTGTCATTGGTTAATTTTCTTAAGCAATTTGTATTTGTGTATACTTATTTATTTTAGTTTTCATAACTTTAGGCCTACTGCTTTAATGATTTATTTTCCCTACTGTATAAAAAAAAAGAAAAAAAGATTTGCGATTCACAACAAATGAACACAAAACGGCAGAACAACATCAAGTTAAAGTGGGGTAAACTTTATCATTCAGCTAGTTTCAGATGCAGTTATATTCTTATATTGATTTGTTTAATAACTCTTGGATTAAATCGCAGGTAACGTCGCTCAGGATGGCTTTAAGATTTGAAAACTCGAATTGCTTGAAGATGGATGAACTGTCGCCTCATGTTTGGAGGTAAGTAATGAATGCTAAAACTCATCAATACTGTTATGTTTTGATTGTTGAAAATGACTTTTATACTGTTGTCTTCTACATTTGTATAATTAAAATGGGTCTAAACCAAGCATAAGGGTAGGAATGAAGTTGAAGAAGAAATGTAGTGTAAATATAATTTAATTCTAATTTTGTACATCTAATTTGAGCCCCCGATTTGAAAATATTACCCAATGAATACTAGCTAGATTACAGATCTGGAAAGTCTGGCTACTTTGCCTCTGAAAATTCCAGCGAACGCGGAACCTTCTGGGAACATTCTCTCAAAGTTCTTTGAGTAACGTTTGTAGAATGTTCATTTAGAGTTCTTGGGTATTATATAATGTGTTCAGTGTTGGCACAAAATCAGTTTGTAAATTGTTCACAACTTTTTTTACCATATTTAGTTGGACATTAGTATATATATTTTTTTGTTTCAGAACGTTCAAAACTAACGTTCTAACATTTTTTGCAAAATTATCAAATGGAATGTTCCCTTAAAGGGATAGTGCTCCCAAAAATGAGTTAATGGTAGCCATTGACTAATATATATATATATATATATATGTATGCATACATACATACAAGTTTGGAACAACTTGAGGGTGAGAAAATGATGACAGAATTAGCATTTTTGGGGGAAACTATCCCTTAAACGTTTTCATACAGTTTTAAAACATTATATAACTGGGCCTTTTGAACTTTCGGAGAAGATTCAGAATTTTTTTTTTCTTAACGCAAGGGGGAAAATGTTTTTGGAACCCATTTGGTTAGCTAGGATAGAACTAGTACTTCTCTTAAAGGGATAGTTCACCTAAAAATGAAAATCGCCCCATATTTTACTCACCCTCAAACCATCTTATATGTAGGCTATATTAATAAATATCCTGGCTGTTCCAAGCTTTATAATGGCAGAAAGTGGGTGTTGTTGTTTTTTTAATACTCCAAAAGAAGTCCAATAGAGCGCATCCATCCATCATAAAAAGTGCCTCACATGTTACCAGGAGGAGAATAAAGTTTTAAATATGGATATTTTTCTTAGAAAAATGCATTGATTCGCTTCAGGAGGTTTTTATTCACCCCCGGAGTCACTTTTAATGAAGGATGGATACACTTTATTGGACTATTTTTAAACTACTGCTAAAAAAGACCTCCCGTTCACTGCCATTATAAAGCTCGGAAGAGTCAGGACATTTTTTTTTCTTTATATAACTCTGATTTGATTTGTTTGAAATGGCTAGGACAGCTTGAGGGTGTAAATCAAATATATCTTTCAATATATGTGTCTGTGACTATTTAATTTGTTCTCCTCCTGTTTTGTAATCACGAAGCGCTCCAGGCGTCCCGCTGGAGACTGCGGCCCCGTCCCAGAGGAGCCAGGCTCCGGAGGAACACGTGTCCCAGCAGGAGGGTCATGTTCAGATCATGTACTGTAAGGATCAGGTGTATCAAGGAGACGCAGAGTTCAGTCTGGAAGAGCTCCGAGCACAGCGCTACTATAAAGCTTTGAGCGGTGCGTCCAGATACTGCCTATGTTTGATAGAGCTAATTGTACCGACATTTTTTCATATATATCTCAAAATGATTTACTAAAACTTAAAATCAAAAATATACAATTCTAAATATTAATAAAAGACTATATTAGTATCTCTCTTATACTAAAATAATGCTGTCTTGATCTTATTTTGCATATTTTCTATATATATAGTTGTTCCCACCCAAAAATCCAAAAAGTAATTAGCAATTTTGTTTTTGTTTTTCTGAGCAAAAAATAAATCTCATACATTTTGCCCTGATTTACTGAAGACACCCTGTAAAATGTCATTCAGTGTAACAATCTTGTCAGGCATATTTACCACAAATGTCTATTTCTGATATATTAAAAGACTAATTACTTTCACCCCAAATACTAATGAGTTGTAATTTAACATTTGCCACTATCCTAGGTTTTGCCCAATTGTCAGTAAGAATTTTGTACTAATTTAAAACACAATAAAATTTAGTATGCTCTAGGGGTGTCCATGGTTAACCGGTTAACCGATTAACCGTTAAAAATTGTGTAACCGAGTGAAACATTTTGCTCGGTTAAGTGACGTCAATGGCGTGCATTGAATTTAGTTGTAATGCATTTTTGCACCACCAGAGACCGCCAGAGCGCTCCCAGACATTTGTAATGTCCACAAGAAGAAGTCATTTTTCTAATATGAAGCGGGCTAATACGAGTGACGGGGCAAAATGCAAGTATTGCAATACAGTGCTTAGATATACTTCAAGTACAACCTCGTTGTTGTAATCTCAACAGCCAACACCCGGGCATCATTAGGCCGGTCAGGACACACTGGATGCGTGGCGAAAACATCCCAGCTGCGTGGCGTGTCTGTTTTTAATTCGGCTCTCATGTTAACAGGTTAGAGCTTGCAGACTGCCTGCGTGAGACGCGCGGCTCAGGCGCGGCTCGACTCGTGCATGCTAGAAATAGAACCGACGCCTTGTTGGAAGCGTTTCCAGGCAAAGTATAATAGGAAAATATGTTTATATGTCATTTTGTACAAAAATACATATTAATTCATGACATTTTGATATGTGAAAGTCTATAGGTTGACATAAATTCAGATATGAATGTAATTTAAATAAATAAATAAATAATTAACGATTTTCAAATATTGTACGTGTCAAACATTGTCATAGTCATAGCCTTAGCGAGGCTGCCGCGGAGTCTGCTTGTTACCTTTTGCCTTATACATTTTAGGCTTATTCTCAAATTCAGATTGTGTTAATGGGCGGCATTATTAGGCAGTTTTAATAGGACAATTTGACCGGAGAGATTAAATTTTGTCGGACATTACTTTTTTTTTTTTCGGCCAATGTCCGGAAATTACTATGGTTATGGTTACTATGGCACACTATGGTTAACCGAGTATTAACCGTTAAGGGCCTCGGTTAACGGTTAATGAAAAACTTGAGAACGTGCAGCCCTAGTATGCTCCATTATTCATTTAGATATTTTAATATGTACACGTCAGAATAATTTTTGCATAAATATTGTGTTACACTGAATGACAATGTAACATTATTTCAACCAAATTTAGAGATTTTATTCTCCAAAAACTTAACTTAATATGCTTTCTATGGACACAAAATCACTTTTGTACGTTTTTCTTGAGGCAGATATCTTAATGTCTTTGACCCACATATATTATCTGATATTCAAATCTGTTATCGGCTCCGATAATGAGATTTTTCTCGGATCGGGTATCGTTCATTTTACCATATTTAGTGCAACACTTTGTTTCCTACAAATTATTATTTTTTTCACTAAATGTTTGGATTTCTAAAATTGCTGTGCACTGATTTTTCTAGAATATCCTTTGCTGCCGAATTATCCACTAACCTAGTTTGATACATATTTGTCATAGATTATGAATGTGCATAGGCCTATATTTTTTCATATTTATTGCTTATTTATTTTTTCTTTATAATGAAGTTGTCTGTATATAGTAGGTTGTGAAAGAATGATTATCAGTTCCACATACAGAGATATATAAATTCTACATGAATTTAAATGGGGGAAAAAACCTTCATTGGTATCGGATCGGTATCGGCCGATACTGAACACTAGATATCGTAATTGGCAATTTTTTGCATTATTTTGTTTTTGTCTAATTTTTTTTATTTATTTGATTTTATTTTTACATGATAAATGTTTTGTTAGCTGAAAAAAAAAAAAAAAAAAAAAAAAAAAAAAAAAAAAAATATATATATATATATATATATATATATATATATATAATATACAATATATATTATTTAACATTTATTTCAAGTAAAAATTTATCTTTGTAGTTTTAGTTAATAATAATAATAATAATAATCCTGGATCAGACCATATAGCCATTTTAATTAGTTTTTGATGACTTTGTGAATGTACAGAAAAGGCCTTACACCTGAACAAACTAAAGCAGGACCTGCAGCTTCAGATCGAGCAGAAAAAGAGACTCCTTCAGCAAAGAAACAGCAGCGCGGAGACACCGCAGGTACGTCATCCGTCATACTGTCGTGTCTGAGCTCGTGATTCAGAGACATGAGGGTGAGCAAATGATGACAGAACTTGCTTTTTTTGGTCAACCATTACTTTAAAAGCTTGTTTTGGATATTTGAAATGAACTTCCAGATACAACCATCATCAAATATTGGATCAGGTTCTTGTTCTAACCGTGTGTGTTTATTGGTTTGGTTAGATTGTTCACGAGGAGGCCAGTTCTTCCTTCCAGAATTCGTCAGGTTCATGTGAGTCTGCTGTGGTGAGGTCGGCTCCGTTCAGCGTATACAGCGAGCAGGAGGAGGACTGTGTGCTGAACAGGTCAGTTCTTCAGACAGCGCTCGTCTCGGCTTAGATTAAGCTGTTTGCAATGAACATTTTCGGTTCTCTTATTTTCCTCTCCTTGTGTCATTCAGTAAAAGCTCAGTGAGGCGAGAGGACGACATGAATCACAGTGAGTTGTTTTTATTTTTTCCCCCAGTTCCTCAAGTAATATGCATTTATTAGGCATTAATTTGTGCCTGTAATATTTAGCCGCTAATATTGCATATTAGTGAATAGTTCTTGCGGTTCTTACTATGGTGAAATAAACCACATTCATGTGATTGATTGTGATGATTGTGATTGATTTTTATTGTTTGTGAAGCTTGTGATGATTAATGGTTGTTATTGATTTATGATTGTAATGTGATGATTGATAGTTTGTGAATGATTGTGACGGTTGCGGTGATTGTGATGTTTGTTGGTGATTGTGTTGGTGATTTTGATTGTTTGTGATGATTGATTTGGTTAATCGATTGTTTGTGGTGATTGTGGATGATTGTGTTGATGATTGTGATTGTGTGGATGATTGTGATGTTTGTGGTGATTGTGTTGATGATTGTTTGTGATGATCGATTGTGATGATTGATTGCTTGATTAATCGATTGTTTGTGGTAATTGTGTTGATTTTTCTTGTTGATTGTGATTGATTGTGTGGATGATTGTGGTGACTGATTGTGTTGATTTGTTGATGATTGTGTTGGTGATTTTGATGTTTGTGTTGATGATTGTTTGTGGTGATTGTGATGATTGTGTTGATTGTTTGTGGTGATTGTGCTGTTGATTGTGCTGATGATTGTTTGTGGTGATTGTGTTGATTTTTGTGATGTTTGATGATTGTGTTGGTGATTTTGATTGTTTGTGATGATTGTGGTGATTGTGCTGATGATTGTTTGTGGTGATTGTGATGATTGTGTTGATTTTTGTGATGTTTGATGATTGTGTTGGTGATATTGATTGTGGTGATTGTTGATGATTGTGATGATTGATTGTGCTGATGATTGTTTGTGATTGATTGTGTTGATTTTTGTGATATTTGGTATGAATGTATTGATGTTTGATGATTGTTATGATTGATTGTGGTGATTGTGTTGATTTTTGTGATGTTTGATGATTGTGTTGGTGATTGTGATGATTGTTGATGATGATTGTGATGATTGTGCTGATGATTGTTTGTGATGATTGTGTTGATTTTTGTGATGTTTGGTATGAATGTATTGATGTTTGATGATTGTTATGATTGATTGTGTTGATGATTGTGATGATTGATTGTTTGTGGTGATTGTTTTTTTTTTTTTTTTTTTTTGGTGATTGTGTTGATGATTGTGATGATTGTTGATGAACTACCTCAAACTGAACTATGGAACAGCTTGTTGAATAAATACTTGAAATATGTTCTTGAAAACGTTTTGGTGCTTCATAATGTTTTTGTGCCTTTCGTGGAGCTCAACAATAACACAGAATACTATACACCGGATCGGATTTGGATCGGTCGCGTCTGTCCGATACCGATCCCAAGTATCGGATCGATGCATCCCTAGTGATGATACCGTTTATCGTGATAAAAGCATTAGCAATTAATCGAATCCCTTCTTGTGTGTTCTAGGAGGAAGCGACGCTAAACTGCAGAAAACGGCAAAACCTTTCAGTGTTTCTGATGAGAATACACTGACAAATAAAACGTAAGACTCTTGTTTTCATTCATTTCTTTTTAGTTGTTTTCTTAGTTCTGTGCTTCATTTACTGTTTGCACGTTTAAGATCCTCTTCGGCGAACCGTAATTCTCTGAAGCTGCCCACCTTGAGTCTGAAAGGGCCAAAGCCGAAAGCAGATCTCTCTGCTGTCAAAGTGAGCTCAGATTTCAGTCAGTGCTTGTACTTTAATGTCTGGTTTTCTCATCCGTGGCAGTGATGGTGGTGTGTTTGTTCGCTTGCAGGACGTGTCCATCTCTCGCTCTGAGGATGCTATCATCAACGGTCACTGGAATAAGACTCTGTGCCGGAGTCCAGACGATACGTGTGAATTCGCCCGCGCCGCTCAGCTGGCGTCCACTCCGTTCGGAGGAGTCCAGAGGCCAGAGGCGTCCGAGTCGGGCCTGATGGAGAATAAGAGCCAAACGGCTCCAGAATCCAGTAAAGCAACGAACTCGAACGGGAGCGCTCCCGAGAAAAAGCTCAGGTACTTCAGATCTTTTACTGGCTGGAAATATTCATAACTGCCATTACAATATCATGTTATTATACTTTTATTTTCTCAAATGCAAAAGCATAAAATGTCTTTAATTTCTTTGCTTTTTCTTAAATTTTTTTTGTGGTGCAATACTAACACACTTTTTAAATCTTCACGGTTTTGTGAGTTTTATAGTGTGAAACTGCATTATCATCTTTTATGTGGCTAATTTCCAAGAGAACCCCAAAGGATTGAAGTGGATTATGGTGGACTATTTTTATATATATATATATATATATATATATATATATTTTTTTTTTTATTTTTTTTTTAATATATATATTAATTTAAATATCACATTCATTTCAGAAGTTAAGAAATTAAATGCCCTTCCCAATATAACACCATAATCAATCATGTTTATTAAGAAAGTAAATGCATGCATTGCATTTTTATATATATATATATATATATAATTTTTTTTTTTTTTTTTTTTTTTTTTTATGGTAGATGATGCTTTTAACCAAAAAAACTTGAATTGCATTTGAGATGCTTTGTTTTTTTCATGCATTGGATCTCTAACC
>NC_039299.1:977345-1039845 GCF_003368295.1 Carassius auratus | reverse complement strand
GTTTTGAAAAAAAGGAAAACTTTGGAAAATGTGTGTAAGCAGTACTGTAAAAAACTGTAAATCATCTAAACCAACAACATGTATGTTAGACCCTATACCATCTAAGCTCCTAAAAGAGGTGCTTCCAGAAGTCATAGATCCTCTTCTGACTATTATTAATTCCTCATTGTCATTCAAACTGGCTGTTATTAAGCCTCTCATCAAAAAACCACAACTTGACCCCAAAGAACTTGTTAATTATAGACCAATCTCGAATCTCCCTTTTCTGTCCAAGATACTAGAAAAGGTGGTATCCTCATAATTATATTCCTTCTTAGAGTAAAATATGTTTGTGTTCAATATTAATTATTGAATTATATTATTCATATTATTTTACAAACAAAACTAAATTAACATATGAAACAGTTTTTTGCTGATATCCCATGCTGTGACAATTTTGCGTTGTGATTAAACAATGACACCATAACTTAATTTAGCAACTTTCTTCTAAAATTAGTTGGCAAGACTGGTTCTGGAGATGCTGTTCATGTATTTAAGCTTCTGGCTCATTCATTAACAGTGTAGGAGCCATTTATATATTCACCTTCTCTGGATCGGTTAATATTGCTATTATTATTCTAGCCACTGGTTGGGAGTGTTGCACTATGTGTGACAAGTCACTGGGAGCTAGATATATTTACAGGTGTTGCAATTAGTTAGGAAAGGGTGTGGATGGTGAGGAACACACGGTTCTTACCATAGCCGTGAACAGTCAGTTTACCAACAGCACGACAGCACTTTAATATTCAGCACTGGGTGAAATATAATTTTATGTAAATTATCCCTTTTTTACCTTCATAATAAACGGGAACACCACCCAAAGAGAGCCAATGTTTGGACTCAGAATTTCCTGCTACGCGTTGAGAACACCATGCCATCTATGCCGAGGCTTATAGAATAGCCTCAACAAACAGAGACACGCAGAACATGCAGGATCCATATTTGAATAGACTTTTCCGGATTATTATTTACAGATACTACTCCATATCATGATTTCATTTAAGTGTCATGGCCTACTTTAAATTAATTCATTCAAAATGACATTCCACGTTAAACTGTAAATTCTGTTTTTATGACTGGATTCCGTGGTCTCTACATCACAGAAATCATGGTCGTACATAAGAGGCTTCTATAAAAACAAATAAACAATCTTATTACAAATTTCTAACCATAAGCATATATAATACAGGTCAATATAAAGCTAGAATATTAGGTCATAATGTACCTGTTGGAGGTGAAGAGATGATCCATCAGTGGCCTAACCCTAACCCTGCGTTTGACACCATTGACCACAACATTCTTTTGCATAGACTTGAACACTTTGTTGGCATCAGTGGAAGTGCATTACCATGGTTTAAATCGTACTTATATGACCGCCATCAGTTCGTAGCAGTGAATGAAGATGTATGATATCAATCACAAGTGCAGTATGGAGTAACTCAAGGCTCAGTACTAGGGCCGCTACTCTTCACGCTTTATATGTTACCCTTGGGAGATATCATCAGGAAACATGGTGTTAGCTTTTACTGTTATGCTGATGATACGCAGCTCTATATTTCTTTGCGGCCCGGTGAAACACACCAATTTGAAAAACTAATGGAATGCATAGTCGATATAAAAACCTGGATGACGAGTAATTTCTTACTGCTAAATCCTTAAAAAACAGAGGTGTTACTTATAGAAACTCTTCATGTAATAACCTAGAAAGCTGTCTAAGACTTGATGGCTGTGGTCAATTCTTCGTCATCAGTTAGGAACAGTAGGTTTGCTATTTGATAGCAATCTTTCCTTAGAAAGCCATGTTTCTAGAATTTGTAAATCTGCATTTTTCCATCTCAAAAATATATCTAAATTATGACATATGCTCTCAATGTCAAATGCAGAAATGTGAATCCATGCATTTATGACCTTAAGGTTAGATTATTGTAATGCTTTATTGGGTGCTTGTTCTGCATGTTTGGTAAACAATCTACAGTTAGTCCAAAATGTAGCAGCTAGAGTTCTTACTAGAACGTACATCTACATTCCTGAGATGTACCTACCACTGTGTCAGAAAGAGGTGACATATTGGGTCACACCCTTACAACAACAACATCATCATCATCATCATCATCATCATCTGAAACCTTCATCTGCTTGACCTCACAAAAGACTTTGTGGTCAATCTCTATTTCCAATTACATGCCCAGTATTGTGAAATATGTAGGCTGTAACTAGCAGAGATGTATAGTAACGAAGTAGAACTACTTCACTACTGTACTTAAGTACTAAAAGGCGGTATCTGTACTTTACTAGAGTATTATTTTTTTTCTCCTACTTCCACTTTTACTTCGGTACATATTTTCGCTGAGTTTAATACTTTTACTCCGATATTTTTTTATGTGCTGCATCGTTACTCGTTACAATTATAATAATGTTAAGAATCATTCCATTACAAACCACTGCCAGAACTGTAGATGGCAGGTTTGATGAAGCTGGCACATCATTGAGCGAAACAAGCGATTAAGAAGACTGCGTGTGCTGACTGAACTGCTGTGAAGAGAGAAATGAACACCGAGCCGAGCCAGATAATGACTCGTTCACGAGTCAAGAACCGGTTGCATCGGTTTTCGGATGACCAGTAACGTTAGTTCTTTCTGACAGTTCGATTCAATTAACCAGTTGAAGAAAACAGTTCACCGATTCTTTTGCGCTCGATGCAATGGCGTCATTGGCGTTGACTGCACATGGGCTCATAACATTAGAATCAGTTCAGAATCAATCACCAAAAGATTCAGTTCGGTTCCAGACACTCTGTGTGTCGGTTTGCTTCACGCTAAATCACACATGCGCAGTATCATCAGCTCCTCGGTTCACGAATCGGACGCGTCTGACAGAAACGGTTCTTGACTCGTGAACGAGTCATTATCTGGCTCGGCTCGGTGTTCATCTTCAGTTCTCTCTTCACATCAGTTCAGTCAGTGTACTGTTTGAGTCAATGAATTACTCCGGGGTATTGGTTTGTTTTAACTCAGAGGGAGTGTCAGACACATTAAACAAGTTAACAGCTTAATTCATCTGTGGATTAATGCGTATTGGAGACGCGAACTGTTTAAAACGATTCAGTTCGATTTGGTGGACTGTTTCAAAAATATCCGGTTAAATCGAATGATTCGTTCGCGAACCAGATATCACAAACTGCTTTGTTTTTAACTGTCTTACAACAGACACTGAAGAGAAGACAATGCTGAATAAAGTCGTAGTTTTTGCTATTTTTGGACCAAAATGTATTTTCCATGCTTCAAAAAATTCTAAATGACCCTCTGATGCCTTACGGGTTTGAAACAACATGAGGGTGAGTTATTAATGACATCATTTTGCAAATTGGGCTAACTAACCCTAGTAACCGTTTTTTTGTTTACAAGAAGTTACAGTCAAAGGAATTGTGATTGTCCTTTAGGTTAATCATTTGAAATAGTAAAAACAATATGTTCAAACTTTTGACTACTTTCTTTAATAGCTACATAACACAATACTTCTACTTTTACTTTCAGTACTTGAGTAGTAAATTTTAAAATAGACTACTTGCAATACTTAAGTACAAAAAATGTTGAATACTTTAGTACTTCTACTTAAGTGTGGTGCTTAAAGAGCACTTCAACTTCTACTCAAGTCACTTTTTTGATAGAGCACTTGTACTTTTACTCAAGTATGGTTCTCTAGTACTTTATACATCTCTGGTAACTAGTTGGAATTCCACAAAGAACTTAAAGCACTTAGTCTATAGTTTAAATGCACATAAAAAACTATTTCAATACTAACTGTTTGACAACAAATCCTCAATGGTACAGATTTACAGGGTGATCCTTTGATATGCCTTTCCAATGGCCTCTTTGTACTGTCCAATAGAAAAAGTTGTGTCAGTCCCAGGGATGTTTTTTATCTGATAGCCATCTGGATAAAGCAAGACATATTCTCCATCTTTCATGTCTTGATTTTTTTCCTCTCATTGGCTTCAAGGCATTCTTGGTCTTGCTTATGATCCCTACAGAAATCTAGACCATCAAGCAAAAATGATGGAATACAAATGTTAATACTACCTCATTAACTCAAATAACGATTAGCTTACCTTTACTGTTTTATTTGATTTCTTTTAACTTTTTGAGAACGTTTTTCCTTTCAATTTATTTTAGTTCTCTGTATTTCATGAATTGAAGAACAGCTGAAGCTGACTTTGCTGGAATGGCACATACATCAATCACTAAACACGCCCGCGCGCGCGCACACACACACACACACAGACATCTGAAACAGAGAGAAAGTTCTTATAATGAACCACATGATGGAGTCAGAGCATTGAACATTAAGTGTAGCAACTCACAATCCTGTTTAAAACACTGTTCAATACATATTTTGCACTTCCAACCTCAGATGAGAAGCTTTTAAATTAAAGCCCATTAGTTAAGATTTGTTGAGTTAAGAACGTTGAGTTTTGTACTCTAAGATAAACATAACAATCATAAACCTGAGTTAAACAGAAGACCAATTAAAATGCTGTTATTAGGGTTAGGTTTATTGTTACATTTCTGTCATATTTTTACTTTAATTTAATTTCAAAGAACATTACCCAGTTAGTTAACACGTTTACTAAGGCAATATATTTGTTATCTGTAAGGGAGTTGCATTAATATAATTGTAAATACTAAATTGTAGACAAAAGGGTGAAGTGGTGAAGTATTTATTCAATTTATTTGTAGAACAAAGACTAGGTAGATTATAGAAAATGAAGACGATGGTAACACTTTATTTTATTGACCAATTCTCACTATTACCTAGTTGCTTATTAGCATGTCTATTATTAAAATATAGGTTGTTTATTAGTACTTATAAAGCACCTATTCTGCATGACCATATTCTACATTCCTAATCCGTCGCAGCAGTCATTGCACAGTATATATATTTTATATATTTTATATTAATATATACAGCATAAGCACAGACGATCTGCTCTTGGAATGAGAAAAGTTTCCGTTTACATTATTAATACGTCAATGAGTTTTTTTTTTCTTTAGCAAAAGTCTATATTTGATCTCTCATTGATTTCAAGACTGTCTAGAGAATCGCTATGTCATGGATTTAATCTTTCATATTTTCTTTGTGGGTTTGTTCACGACACGCTCCTGAACGCACTGACAATTAACAACGAGAGCGCGCATCTGATCTCTGTGCGCGTAGCAGTGAGTCCACAGCGGCACCGGTCCTGCGCACGAGCAGTGAGTCCTTTCACAGCGGCGCAGCAGTGAACGTCTCCGATCCTTTCAGAAGCAGCGCGGCAGAAGCTCACGCGCGGACACGGACGAGCCAGATGGCGGGAGCGCAGCCGGGAGTTCACGCGCTCCAGCTCAAGCGCGTTTCAGTGCCCGAGAGCCTGAGGACCGGCGACAAATTCATAAAATGGGACGATGTAAGTATCACGCATGTCTTATTTTGTTGGAAAACTTTAAAAACATAGATAGCCCGAAAACGAAGCTTCTGTCGTCATTTATTCTCCCTCATGTCAGACCCGTTTGTTTAACTGACTTCTGTTAAACCAAAATGAGCAGATTGCTGGGAACCCTATTTATTCCAGCGTTTGCCTAAAGTAACTTAAACTTAAAGAGATCGTAGAAATCACTATTTTGGATCGAGTAAATAAAGATAAAGTTTGCATTTTTGGGTGATTATCATTTTTAATGCAAATATATTGTGTAGTATGGCTTTTTTATATTTTAGAAAACATGTATTTCAAACAAATGTATTCATCTTCATCTTGATCCGTTATATTGCACAATAGGGGCATGTTGTCAGGTCATATTTGCATAGCTGATTCCATTTCTTTACTAGATTGTTACTGATGTTTGTTTGGCATTATGTTTAGGCAAATTAACTATATTAATAACCATAATAATCATAACAGCTGAAAGATCCTGGAAATCTGATGATTATCTTCAATGTAATATTTCCTTGAATTCTATTTTTCCTGTCAGAAGTCACTTCTCTCCAGTCAAGAATTACCAGGTTTATCTGTAAATCTCTAGCAATGCTGTGCTACAGGAGTGTTCTTCATTATCCACTGTGCCCAGCCCATGAACTGCAGAAATGAATGAACGAATGTATGAATGGTTTTATAAACCACCTGCATGTACTGAACCAGCAGACGGATTGTTTATGATCATCATTGCTGATGGTAATTCCTCATCTTTGGTGATGCTGGAACTCTAATCTTAGACTGTCACAAACTGCCCCAGCTAAATCTTTGTCAAGAGAAGCGGTATGACATGATTGTTGGCTACTTGATTATTCATCCAATAATCATCTAGTTAGTGAGGTCAACAATGATCTTAATTATACTAAGCTTCCCTCAAATCCTTCAAATAACTGAGTAATTGACTAGTCATTCAATCGATCAAACTAGCCAATTTTGAAAATCTGTGAGATTTTACTTCTTGTTGTCAAAGAGAAGCCAAAATAAAATGTATTTTTAGCAGTTCACACATTATTACCTTCTTAAGTAGAGTTGCTTTTTTATAATCCTAATTTTTAAATCAGCTTGGATTAAAGGATCTGCTGAATTAATAAATAAATGCTGCCTGGTCTCAGGGCAAAAACGTACCTGGGGGCACTTTTTCGCATAATGTGAAATTCGTACCAAAATGTACATATCACTGCAGTTTCCAAAATAAATGAACACTAGAGGCAGTACACCTTTTATTCCTTTCACACAAATTTACAGAGTTTCAATTAATAACTCATAACTTTTACTTGAAAAATATTTTTTTATGACTTCAAAACAATTTTAATGTGCCAGGAGATTTGAAAATTGATGCTTTTGAAAGTTAGCATCACACATATACAGCTTCATATCTATTGGTTTTCTTAAATGGTAGGTTTGTTTAGTAGCTCACGGAGTATGGGGATGTACTTAAGAGGTGAGGAACTCAGGTTCGAATCCTATGTAATCAAGCGTGGATTAACGCACAGGCTTGCCAAGGCTGCCGCATAAGGACCTCAGATTGGCCAGACTATTTATTTTATTTTTTTATTTTATTTACTTCAGCATGAACAAATAAGAGCCTCATTGGTCCATAAGAAATTGTTGCAGAGCGTTTGACAAAATTAATGTCTTGTATTGTAGAATGCATGCTCAGCACTGCTAAGAGTACACAGAATCTTTAAATCAAAACCTGAAAGTAAAACAAGCATTCAAAAGCTATTTTAAAACCCCACATTTTGAGAGCGGTTCTCTGATGCACGCAAATTAAGCTACATAACATATCTAGGTTGTCATTAGTATTTAGGTTGTAATAGTTGTGTAGTTGTCATGCTTGAAAAATTTGGTCTCTATTTGCATTTTGAATATTGAGAGAGTAGCCTATTTGATAATGGCTGCACTTATTGTTTGCACTTAATACAACTAAGAAGGTACTTTGCTGTTTATTTTTGGTTATTTATACTGTTTTTATTTCTATGTTAAGTTTGTGAAAAGGAGTTCTGTTAGAAGGTCAAATGTTATAGAAGTTCAATGTGTCTGGTCTGTGTTTCCCTGGGTGTCCACTAGTGGTCTCACTTCCCCATTGAGTCAACCCACTGCAGGCACTACATTTCCCACAAGTCTTTGTCCCATTCATCACTGTTAATTGCACTCAGCTGTCCCCACTTTCATAATTTTCACCTGTCCATGTAAATCGGTTTGTTTCTGTCTGTTTCATGGAGACCTTGTTTCATGTCACCCTGCTTTCTCGTGGTCTCCAGTGTTTTTCATGGTTCTTGTTTTTGGACTGCTTTTGTTGTTATTGACCTCTTGCCTGTTTTTGATTTGATTTTTGGATTTCCCATTAAACGCTGCAACTTGATCCCTCGTTTTGTGTGTGCATTCGTAACACAATGTTCATGAAGAGGTCTGAAGAGACTGACATGAAATCATACAGTTTTGTACATGTAGTTGTATTTTGCTGCATATGATAATTTCCATTCAGAGTGTAAAACTGAAATTGCATCTATTAACATAGGGTTAGTTAAAAATGCACCTGCAGACTATTTTACAGTCATTAGTGTTGGGCAATATGGTCATTTTTCAAATCATCATATCGTCAGCACGTGAGATCGATGATACACGATATTATCGAGCATAGGTGGAGCTAGAGAGAGACTCTTTGTTCTTGTCATAGCATAACTATTTGTTGTTTTAAACCGCACCGGTGCGAGAGAGAGAGAGCCTATGGAATCACCAGTAATTGAAAAAATATACTTCCAAACATACTGATAAACTAACGTTAAATGTAAAAATATTGTATTTTAAACAGCTAGTTCATATATAGTCAGACGAAAGTGTCATATCGCGCGTCCTGTGACAAATCTGCTGCATCTGCGCACAGAAGTTATCAGTCTAAATGTTCTGCAAAATCAGTCAACAGTGAAAATCAATAGTCGATTTCATTTAAAGTCCAGCAGTTTAACACTAATATTGGGCATAAACGAACACTATAAATAAAAAGTATTTGAAACAGCTAAGTTCATATATTATGAGTAAAGTTGAATTGAACTGCTACATCAGTCATACAGCGCTCCAGACCGCACGCCTCATGACGAGACCAGAAACAAGAATGAGATGCGTTCTAACATAACTGTGGCATTAAACTCAGTTAGTGAGGGCTCATTTAAAATATTGCACATATACAGGCCATACAGATTACTTGTTAAAGTGCAATGAAATACCTTATATCTGCAGACGATGTACATCTGTTTGTGGATGGAGACTTTGTAACGGCCAAAAGTCTGTATTTTGCATGCATCACATTATAGTGCAGTTTGCCTGAAAATAATAACAAGGCTGGCGACAGAGCGAACTTATCCACAGTGGTTCTCATGTAGTCCTTCTATGTCACCACATAGTGTGCATTATAAGTTAAGTGATCAGTCTTTAAAGAGAAGGACTACATGAGAACCACTTTGGATGATAAGATTGCTCTGTCGCTTTGTTATTATTTTGTCTTTACTTTATTTGTAAAGCCAAGAAAGAGTTAATCTCCATGAATAAGAAGAGCGTGTAGCCGTGTACCAGCCAATATATGTGTGGGACACCAACTCCTCGTTTTCTATCCCTTTCATTTCATGGATTTAACAAGTTATCCCAGTATGTATATATCTCTGACTATCGTCGATACACGATACTTTCGTCTATCTTCTATCGGCACAACCCTAACAGTCATGTGGCCTATTTGGTCATTGAGATTATTTTAAAAATGGGTAAAAATCTAGTTTTGTCTCATTCTCTAGCTTTTATAAGAATGTATATAGTGAAAACTGAGCCCTACCATCACATTCACATCTATGCAACTGATAAATAAGTTACTACTAGAGCACATGATTATTTACAAGAGGACATATGTCTTCATTGATCTATTCACTTTAGAAAAGTACACAGAGGAACGCATTTTTATGAGACCAGGTTGAATAAATGTTATGTTTGAGAGTGACAATTACATTTAAAATTGAGTGTGAATCTCCTTAATTACATTTTATGTAAGTACAGAATTGAAGCTAATATTAGGTACTCCCGGTATTGGTGCCTGTTGGTGTCGCTGTTGGACAGTGTTTTCTCTACTTCCTGTTGGCCTTCTGTAGCTAATCATAGCTCCATGTAGCTGTTTTTATTTTATATTTTTTCTCTATAATCTTTCTTACTATCACTGTCTGTTTGTTTGTTTTTTTAATTGTAAAATATAACTTAATTCACACCATATTTCTGATATTACCGATCAATCTTATCAGATTAACTTTGATCGTTCACTCTTCCGTGACTGCAGCACACCTGCAAAGCGTTAGCACTCGTTAGCTTGTCATTAGCGTTTTCTTTTCTCCTCTCCTCTCCTCTCTCACGCTGCAGTTTTCCACAAGTTCATCAAACAACCGCAGTAAGAATATTTCATCAAGCACGGTGAGTAATGGCTTCTCCTACAATTGTTATTTGCACCTCTTGCCACATGTACAGTTTATCTATCTCTGTCGCTGATGAGGGATTCACATGTGATAAATGCAGGGAAACAGTTAGGCTGACAGAGAAGATTTCAGAATTAGAGACACGCATCCAAACTTTAATTGAGGACAGTAAGAATGTTAGGGCTCTAGATATGGCTTTGGATGCGTCTAGCTCAGGGATTCCTGTACATTGTCCGGTTCCAGCAGAGCCCCTGCAGCAGGGCAACTGGGTGACGGTGAGGCAGCGTAGTCGTGGGTCAAAACACCGCTCTTCTGAAAGTGCTCTAGTTATTGGCGATTCTATTGTACGGAACGTGAATATAGAGACACCAGCCACCATAGTCAAATGTTTACCGGGAGCCAGAGCGCCTGACATCTTGGCAAATTTAAAAGTGCTGGCTAATGCTAAACGTAAATACAGTAAGATTGTTATTCATGCCGGCGCTAATGATGTTCGACTTCGCCAGTCGGAGATCACTATAAATAACTTTAAAGAGGTGTGTGAACTTGCAAGCACGATGTCAGACACTGTAATATGCTCTGGTCCCCTCCCTGCTTACCGTGGTGATGAGATGCATAGCAGATTGTCATCACTCAATGGCTGGATGTCTAAGTGGTGCCCACAGAATAACATAGGTTATATAGACAATTGGACGAGCTTTTGGGGCAGACCTGACCTGTTTAAAAGAGATGGTCTTCATCCCTCCTGGGGTGGCGCCACTCTTCTGTCTAGAAATATGGCAAATAGTCTTAGTGTTTATACTTGACTAACTGGGGCCCAGGTCAGGAAGCAGACAGACTGGCTAAACCGACCGTCTGCTAGCTGCCTCCCGTCACAGAGGTCAGTTAATTCTCAGCACATAGAGACTCTTTCACCTAGATATCACACTATAGAGACTGTGCCTGTTCCCCGAACTAGAAAATACAAAAAACGTCCAAACCAAGTTAAGGTTAACAATTTAATTGAGGTTCAACAAATAAAAAACAAATGCAATATGGATAAACAAATGATAAAGATTGGCTTATTGAATATCAGATCCATTTCTACGAAAACACTTTTTGTAAATAATATGATAACTGATCATAATATAGATGTGCTCTGCTTGACAGAAACCTGGCTAAAACCTGATGATTACATTATTTTAAATGAGTCCACCCCCCAAGATTATTGTTATAAACACGAGCCGCGTCTAAAAGGCAAAGGGGGAGGAGTTGCTTCAATTTATAACAACGTTTTCAGGATTTCTCAGAGGACAGGCTTCAAGTATAACTCGTTTGAAGTAATGGTGCTTCATATAACATTATCCAGAGAAACCAATGTTAATGATAAATCCCCTGTTATGTTTGTACTGGCTACTGTATACAGGCCACCAGGGCACCATACAGACTTTATTAAAGAGTTTGGTGATTTTACATCCGAGTTAGTTCTGGCTGCAGATAAAGTCTTAATAGTTGGTGATTTTAATATCCATGTCGATAATGAAAAAGATGTATTGGGATCAGCATTTATAGACATTCTGAACTCTATTGGTGTTAGACAACACGTTTCAGGACCTACTCATTGTCGAAATCATACTCTAGATTTAATACTGTCACATGGAATTGATGTTGATAGTGTTGAAATTATTCAGCCAAGTGATGATATCTCAGATCATTATTTAGTTCTGTGTAAACTTCATATAGCCAAAATTGTAAATTCTACTTCTTGTTACAAGTATCGAAGAACCATCACTTCTACCACAAAAGACAGCTTTTTAAGTTATCTTCCTGATGTATCCGAATTCCTTAGCATATCCAAAACCTCAGAACAACTTGATGATGTAACAGAAACTATGGACTCTCTCTTTTCTAGCACTTTAAATACAGTTGCTCCTTTACGCTTAAGAAAGGTTAAGGAAAACAGTTTGACACCATGGTATAATGAGCATACTCGCACCCTAAAGAGAGCAGCCCGAAAAATGGAGCGCAGCTGGAGGAAAACAAAACTAGAGGTATTTCGTATTGCTTGGCGGGAAAGTAGCATATCCTACCGAAAAGCATTAAAAACTGCTAGATCTGATTACTTTTCTTCTCTTTTAGAAGAAAACAAACATAACCCCAGGTATTTATTCAATACAGTGGCTAAATTAACGAAAAATAAAGCCTCAACAAGTGTTGACATTTCCCAACACCACAGCAGTAATGACTTTATGAACTACTTTACTTCTAAAATCGATACTATTAGAGATAAAATTGCAACCATTCAGCCGTCAGCTACAGTTTCACATCAGACAGTGCACTATAGACCCCCTGAGGAACAGTTCCACTCATTCTCTACTATAGGAGAAGAAGAATTGTATAAACTTGTTAAATCATCTAAACTTACAACATGTATGTTAGACCCTATACCATCTAAGCTCTTAAAAGAGGTGCTTCCAGAAGTCATAGGTCCTCTTCTGACTATTATTAATTCCTCATTGTCATTAGGATATGTCCCCAAAACCTTCAAACTGGCTGTTATTAAGCCTCTCATAAAAAAGCCACAACTTGACCCCAGAGAACTAGTTAATTATAGACCAATCTCGAATCTCCCTTTTCTGTCCAAGATACTAGAAAAGGTGGTATCCTCACAATTATATTCCTTCTTAGAGAAAAATGGTATATGTGAGGATTTCCAGTCAGGATTTAGACCGTATCATAGTACTGAAACTGCTCTCCTTAGAGTTACAAATGATCTGCTCTTATCATCTGATCGTGGGTGTATCTCTCTATTAGTTTTACTGGATCTTAGTGCTGCGTTTGACACAATTGACCACAACATTCTTTTGCATAGACTTGAACACTTTGTTGGCATCAGTGGAAGTGCATTAGCATGGTTTAAATCGTACTTATATGACCGCCATCAGTTCGTAGCAGTGAATGAAGATGTATCATATCGATCACAAGTGCAGTATGGAGTACCTCAAGGCTCAGTTCTAGGGCCGCTACTCTTCACGCTTTATATGTTACCCTTGGGAGATATCATCAGGAAACATGGTGTTAGCTTTCACTGTTATGCTGATGATACGCAGCTCTATATTTCCTCGCAGCCCGGTGAAACACACCAATTTGAAAAACTAATGGAATGCATAGTCGATATAAAAAATTGGATGACGAGTAATTTCTTACTGCTAAATTCAGAAAAAACAGAGGTGTTAATCATAGGGCCTAAAAACTCTACTTGTAATAACCTAGAACACTGTCTAAGACTTGATGGTTGCTCTGTCAATTCTTCGTCATCAGTTAGGAACCTAGGTGTGCTACTTGATCGCAATCTTTCCTTAGAAAGCCACGTTTCTAGCATTTGTAAAACTGCATTTTTCCATCTCAAAAATATATCTAAATTACGGCCTATGCTCTCAATGTCAAATGCAGAAATGTTAATCCATGCATTTATGACTTCAAGGTTAGACTACTGTAATGCTTTATTGGGTGGTTGTTCTGCACGCTTGGTAAACAAACTACAGCTAGTCCAAAATGCAGCAGCAAGAGTTCTTACTAGAACCAGGAAGTATGACCATATTAGCCCGGTCCTGTCCACACTGCACTGGCTCCCTATCAAACATCGTATAGATTTTAAAATATTGCTTATTACTTATAAAGCCCTGAATGGTTTAGCACCTCAGTATTTGAATGAGCTCCTTTTACATTATACTCCTCTACGTCCGCTACGTTCTCAAAACTCAGGCAATTTGATAATACCTAGAATATCAAAATCAACTGCGGGCGGCAGATCCTTTTCCTATTTGGCGCCTAAACTCTGGAATAACCTACCTAACATTGTTCGGGAGGCAGACACACTCTTGCAGTTTAAATCTAGATTAAAGACCCATCTCTTTAACCTGGCATACACATAACATACTAATATGCTTTTAATATCCAAATCCGTTAAAGGATTTTTAGGCTGCATTAACTAGGTAAACTGGAACCGGAACACTTCACATAACACCGTACTTTCTACATCATTAGAAGAATGGCATCTACGCTAATATTTGTCTGTTTCTCTCTTGTTCCGAGGTCACCGTGGCCACCAGATCCAGTCTGTGTCCAGATCAGAGGGTCACTGCAGTCACCCGGATCCAGTACGTATCCAGACCAGATGGTGGATCAGCACCTAGAAAGGACCTCTACTGCCCTGAAAGACAGCGGAGACCAGGACAACTAGAGCCCCAGATACAGATCCCCTGTAAAGACCTTGTCTCAGAGGAGCACCAGGACAAGACCACAGGAAACAGATGATTCTTCTGCACAATCTGACTTTGCTGCAGCCTGGAATTGAACTACTGGTTTCGTCTGGTCAGAGGAGAACTGGCCCCCCAACTGAGCCTGGTTTCTCCCAAGGTTTTTTTCTCCATTCTGTCACCGATGGAGTTTCGGTTCCTTGCCGCTGTCGCCTCTGGCTTGCTTAGTTGGGGTCACTTCATCTACAGCGATATCGTTGACTTGATTGCAAATTAAAACAGACACTATTTCAACTGAACAGAGATGACATCAATGAATTCAATGATGAACTGCCTTTAACTATCATTTTGCATTATTGAGACACTGTTTTCCAAATGAATGTTGTTCAGTGCTTTGGCGCAATGTATTTTGTTTAAAGCACTATATAAATAAAGGTGATTGATTGATTGATTGATTGATTAGCGACATATTATTGTCCCCTATTCTTCATATCATAGATTTCGAGTATCTTTTTTTATCTGATCTTAGTTTTATAAACAAAAAGAAATGAAATATCCAAAATGCTTAAAAACAGCTTTCGGAGCTGATAAATTATGCAGTCTTGAAGAAGCTGATCGCTTTCTCCGATCTCCTCCAGTGACAGCCATGTTTCCTAACATGTGCATGAGGAGCAGGGATTCATGTGATGCTCCAGTTTTTTCCAGTTTGTGGTGGTTTTGGGTGTGATTCCAGGCTAATTTCCTGAGTTTCCTCAGTTTCCATGTTTTTGTCCTGTGCATTCCTTCCTCTTTTGTCCCTTTCGTTCTTTTAACTTTTCTCATCCTGTTTTACTTTTAGCTTTTAAAATCTTTGTGTTGTCACTGGTAAAAATGAAAAGTAAAGCGCTTTGCTGGAAGAGGCTTTTGAAACCCAGAGTTTTTCAGAATCATTTGACTGCAGCCTTTCATTTACTGTTGTGCACATTTTTATTCATTACCACCTACTGGGAACAAGCCAAAGAAATCAGTAGGCCTATTAATCATTCAGTATACCTCATCTTACTTGCCATACCAGTCTGTCAGAAAAACAACTGCTTCTAGAGAAATGGTGATCACCGAAATTTTACATTGCATCTAAGTAGGGCTGTTCAGTATGCATGACTTAAAAAACATGTCAGGACATTTAGCATTGGGGATATATTGGCCAGGACTTCTCTGTTATTGATATGTGGGAGTCAATCAGACTGCTCAGACTAGTTCGGCCTGGTGGTGTCTAGTTGTTGACAATCACAAATTCACTCACGTTTTAATATCCAGTTGCTCTGATGTGCATCACATGTCTCATCCTATCAGAATCAGCCTGGACTCTGTGTTTTTGAATATTAGTTTAGCTGTTTTGGGTCTTTCATTTTTAAATGAGTCCTCTTCTTAATCTGACTTTGCTGCAGCCTGGAATTGAACTACTGGTTTTGTCTGGTCAGAGAAGAACTGACCCCGACCTGAGCCTGGTTTCTCCCAAGGTTTTTTTCTTAAAGCTTAATTTCTGGTAATATTGTTGACTTGACTGCACAGACACTGTGGGAAGAGAACTGAACTGAACTCAACGATGACTCACTTTCAACAAAATCTGACTGTTTTCTATTGTCCTTTTGCATCATCAGCATGTTTTTCCTGTTTGACACTGTAGCGCTGCTTTGACATAATCAGTATAGTATAAAGTGTTAAAGAAATAAATATGAAAAAAAAAGTTTATCATGTTTTTTAAAGTGAACCTGATGCATTTATTTTATATGAGTATTCTGATATTTTCCTTAAAGATTAAAATAAACCATAAAGAAAATAATGAAATAAGGCCTCTCATGTTTTCAGTTGTAAAGTATTTAATTCACAAAAATTGACAAAAAAAAAAGATGTAGAAATAATCTTTATTGAATTTCCATTAAAATAAACTTTTTTTATTTACAATATACAATGTAATCTGTCCATTATGGACATTTTAAATTGCCTGTGTGTGTGACTGTTGTGCTTGAAATACTAAGGAAAACATCACCGGCTTACTTGTTACATGTAAAAGACATTATGGTTGTTTTTAAACTGCCTTGTCTTCTCCATGCCTTGAGCAAAAGATGTCTGACTGCATGCATGTTGCCTTGCCATCATGCAGAAAATGGCTCTTGAGCTTTGCTTATTCAATGTATTTGCAGTAACAAAAAGCCATCAGAATACCCAAAGCTCATTTCTCCAGCCAAGAGATAGATTTTCCTAATTTGTGGCACTCACTCAGAAGCCTCTACCTCAGGTCTGATGGTGTATTTGCTGTCTGCCTTTAAATCATTGTGACTAACTGAAGGATCTGTAACTGCAGAAACCCAATGGAAAGAAGATCTCCTCAGTATCTCAACTGTTTCTCCCAGACAATAATGAGATTAAATGGGGAGCAAATAGAAACTTTCTCTAGAAATGGGTCTTCATCTTTGTTTCAGTGAAGGACACAAAGTGACTTAAAATCTGCTCTATAACCTACAACACGAGCAGCATGTCAGTACCAGCATTCTTGGCTAGTGTTTGTCATTCGGTGGTAGAACCTGCATCAAAAGGCCTCGCAGCAATAAATCATTTGGAAACAGGAACCAGTGAGACAAGCTGTTGACTATATATGATTAGACACACTCATAAAACCTCTGGTGTGTGATCTGGGTGATGTTTATCTCTTCTCAGTGTGTACTGCTCACAGATGTGATGTTTTGGACTCCATAATAAAAGCACTGATGTGGTTGAATCTCTGGCTGTGTAATCTGCCCCTGCTGAAGTTTAGGTGCTCAAATCGCCACAGAACAAAGGCGTGTGGATCTTTTTATAGAGCTCCAGTAATATCTGCAGCTGCTATGTAAAGTTGTCCTCAGGGTTATACGACACACAGACTGCTCATTTCTTTCGGTGCTTGACGACTTACACCAGACCCTCAGTTTGACTCACGATGAGGTTTGTTTTGCAGGAACTACAGTTATCTCCTCACTCTACTGGTTCACATCTTTCCTTTTCTTTAATTTCCCTATTTACATGGACATAAACATGCCACACTTCAGTCATATTAAGGGTGCTCTGATCAGGATTTTTGGAGCGACAAAATTTCATTTTTGAGAATGAGGGCAATTACCCTTTTAGGTGAGTTTTTTTTTTGGGGGGGGGGGGGGTGCTGGGGGAGGGTGGGTCATTTAAGGGGCGCAGGTGTTTTTTAGACATTTTTTAAAAATATATAATTATCTCCCCTAAATGTTTGATCATGCAGTGCATTTTTGTTTTTACAATGCAGAAATTGTTTTACAATAGCTTACACACAGCACAAGCCTGATTTGGTGAGCTGTAGGTGAGGTAGGGTTATGTGTGTTGTTTGAGTGTGCATGAGCGCACATGTGCTGAATAGTTCAGACACTGGCAAAACAAAAAGGAAGATACAAGTGACAATACAACACTGCCAAGATTGTGCAAGTGACAATTCCTGTGTCAGCTGAGCATATCGACCATAGTGCAGACGTGATGTGCTGATTTGAAGCCATTTGTGTATTTTAAGAGGGAAAGAGAGAGAGAGCACACAGGGATTTCCTCACACTGTTTGTGATTTTACATCTCGCATAAAGTCTGCAAATTACTTTGCAAGTTATTTAATAAAGAAATGAATTGTGACTCACCTTCAGCATTATAATTATTTTGCCCGTACTGTACAGAGATCTAGATGGTGAGGCTGCAAGTCCTGCCAAAGCTTTCATAGGAGGCACTCTGTGAGCTTGAGATTGGTTTATGAGATCCACCTTTATAGAGACCACCGATCAAACTTCCCAAAGCCATTATCAGCCAATAGCAATTAGTAGCCAAGCACCCCTAAGTCACACAATGCATTAGATTAGTATTCATTATTTTGACTGTCATAAAACTAACCCTTGTGCTGGGATGACACTGATATGATTGTGTTTGTTGTTCTCTTATGTTTTTGTAGGACTGCACCACAGTTACACCCGTGACGCTGCGTGTTGACCCGCGGGGCTACTTCCTGTACTGGACCGATCAGAATAAGGTAATTAGTCTTATTTTTCGAAATGGAAGGAAATGTCTCTCTTTTCCAAATGCTCAGTGAATGTTCTGTAGCAAACTCTGTCCTGCATTATACACGACGGCAAAACTACTGCTGATCAGTAATCAGTAAGTCTCTTACACACTTGTTTGCTTTTAATTAATGCATGTCAGTTTATCCTCTCAAGTCAATTGCCTTTTTAGTGTTTTGCAGTGCCTTGTAAAAATATGATAGCAGCTGATTTCTGATCGTTAAGATGCAATTAGACATGCTTGAAAATAGTCTAGGAAGGATAACTGGAGGGTTGCTGTCTTCTGACAAATGTAACAAGAAGAACGAGAGTATTTGTCTTTCAGAACAGAAGATTGTGGAATTGACTGACTACTTGCGATTTTCTTCCACTGCACAAAAGCACAAAGTATGACTGCAATGCCATGTTTTGGTTTGAGGAAGGGCTGATTTTCTTAGAATTTTCAAGTCTTTTAGCTATAAATGTAATTACTACTCACAATTGTGATTATGAATTACAAAAATGATTCTGTAAATATGCAGTATTATATAGATATATCACTAACATAAAATCTAAGTAAACACTAGTTGCTAAAAGTCAGATTCAGTCTGCAAATTTTCAGCTGTTGAAGTTTACAGAAAATTGTTTTGTGTACGATGAGCAGAGACTCATATTTAGCTTAAGACACTGATTTCATCTAGTTGGACAATATCAGACATAATTTATCGAGTCGATTTTAAGTCGTCACCTTTATTTATTAACAATATAGATTGCATTAAATAGGAAAATAGTGTGTCAATAAAGCAAAAAGGCAGTTCATCATATATTCAGTGATGAAACATCATCCAGCTCAGTTCAGTTTAAATAGTATCTGTGTCAGTGATATCACTGGAAATGAAGTGACCCCAACTAAGCAAGCCAGAGGAACCGAAACTCCATCGGTGACGGGATGGAGAAAAAACCTCGGGAGAAACCAGGCTCAGTTGGGGGTCAGTTCTCCTCTGACCAGACGAAACCAGTAGTTCAATTCCAGACTGCAGCAAAGTCAGAAGAATCAACTTAACCCTTGCAACCTAAAAATTCTTAACGGATTTGGATATTAAAAGCATATTAGTATGTTATGTGTAAGCCAAGTTAAGGAGATGGGTATTTAATCTAGATTTAAACTGCAAGAATGTGTCTGCCTCCCGAACAATGTTAGGTAGGTTATTCCAGAGTTTAGGCGCCAAATAGGAAAAGGATCTGCCGCCCGCAGTTGATTTTGATATTCTAGGTCAGTGGTTTTCAACCTGTGGTACGTGGGCCAACGCGGGCCTGTGGGCTGCC
Organism: Carassius auratus; assembly: GCF_003368295.1. NCBI lineage: Eukaryota > Metazoa > Chordata > Actinopteri > Cypriniformes > Cyprinidae > Carassius > Carassius auratus. Next base: position 1,020,227 of record NC_039299.1, on the reverse strand, counting down.
AATTATTTTCTGTTCATTTCAAGTCTATTCTAGGGCTGTGTGATTAAAAGAAATCGTCATAAAATCACGATTTGAGCGTGCACGATTTCTAAATCGCTTTATAGCATGAAGAATGCATTGAGCTTAGCGCGAGAACAGAACAGAAAGGGCATATGCCTAACTCCATGTTCACACACAGTCTGTGATTCGCCTTTTTTCTGAGCCCATGTTCAAGGATCAGAGCGTTCAGACTGCACGTAGTAAAAGGCTAGAAATAAAAACATGCGAAAATAATTCATATCTAACACATGAGCATAGAGAGAATTGTGATTGCACAGGACGCAGTTTAAGTGAGAGGAGACATGTTTTAAGTGCACACACTCTTCCGTGCAGAGCAGCGTGTATCTTAGCAAGCACATCTGGTTTTATGACAGAGCAACAGAGAGATTTGCTCTCATGCATTATTTTTATGTGCTTTCGCGTTATATTTATGCACTCTCGCTACTTACCGCATACACATACACATCTGGGTGTCTGCCTCCCGAACAATGTTAGGTAGGTTATTCCATAACAATTATTCAAATACTGAGGTGCTAAACCATTCAGGGCTTTAGAAGTAATAAGCAATATTTTAAAATCTATACGATGTTTGATAGGGAGCCAGTGCAGTGTGGACAGGACCGGGCTAATATGGTCATACTTCCTGGTTCTAGTAAGAACTCTTGCTGCTGCATTTTGGACTAGCTGTAGTTTGTTTACTAAGCGTGCAGAACAACCACCCAATAAAGCATTACAATAATCTAACCTTGAAGTCATAAATGCATGGATTAACATTTCTGCATTTGACATTGAGAGCATAGGCCGTAATTTAGATATATTTTTGAGATGGAAAAATGCAGTTTTACAAATGCTAGAAACGTGGCTTTCTAAGGAAAGATTGCGATCAAATAACACATCTAGGTTCCTAACTGATGACGAAGAATTGACAGAGCAACCATCAAGTCTTAGACAGTGTTCTAGGTTATTACAAGTAGAGTTTTTAGGTCCTATAATAAAAACTTCAGAATTTAGCAGTAAGAAATTACTTCTCATCCAGTTTTTTATATAATTATGCATTTCATTAATTTTTCAAATTGGATTTTAGACACATTTCATATTTTTTAATGTGACTTTCTCCCGTTGTCTGTACAGTGTGTGATCCTTGGTCATATGTCATGCCCTCTTTTTGTCTGTGGCCTTTTACAAAGTCAGTAAGTTGTTTGATGTTCAGATTTGAGCTGTCGTGTAGTGCAAGGTTCTCAATTCCAGTCTCTCTTTGTTAACACACCATTCAGATTATCAGCTCATTAGAAGTGAGCTCCGTGCATGAACTGTGTTCCCATTGACACGGTCCCTACACAGTGTTCATTGCTCCCTACTCCCTGACCAGGGGACATCTGTTGAAGTTTACTTCACTTCGGAACATTCATTCACGGATTTGTGCTGTGCAACGTCTTCACATACAGACAAGTGTCACATCATATACCTCTGTGAATAAATACAATTTAAATTAACATCTAGCACACTTCAGTGCACTTTGAATGGAACTTATACATTCACTACAAACTGGAATCATGGCAGAATATCTTATGATGTCCACTTTGCAGGGCACTTACATTCAAATAGAACAAACATCTGAAGTGATAAGAGTAGGGTGACCATATGCGCTGTTCATACGGGACACGTACCAGCCAGGAATTTAATATTGCCTAAATTATCCAGGTTTTGGCTATTTGCACTGTGCAGGTTGATCGTTGTGTAACATTTATGAGAGTTATAAAGAGCAGAGCAGACGGCTCCTTATGCTTTCAAATCGCTTTCACATGTTTGTTCGTTCGTTTGACTTGAAGCATTGTGGTGCACTTTTTTTTTTTTTTTTAGATTTGTGCACAGCAGCGCTCCAAGTCAATCGAACGAACAAACACGTGCGCATATTTGCATCGCTTTAATTGTTCCCTCTAGATCTCACATTCTCACACGCGGCCCCACGATTGGTCGATTACGTAAAATACCTGCATGTTATTGGTGAAACTGCTCTGGATGTTTTAGGCATTATTAAAATCCTGGCTGGGATGGGATGGTCACCCTAGATAAGAGACGTACAAAATGTGCAAAACTATATAATAGTCCAGCAGCACTGGGACTTTTCACTGTTTGCATCACTCTGCATATGTGTTTGTTCCAGACAGATATTTTTTAAATAATGTCTCTGATGAATATGTGCAGTAAAACCTGATACATGAATTAAGAAATGAATAAGTGTCTATTTGAATGTTGTCATGTTGTGGTTTTTAAAGATGTCCTCCTGCACATCATGCTAATAGGTGTTTTTCTGTCTGTTTCTTGGCAGTGCTGTGCTCCTCTTCCAATGAACAATCAAAAAATCAGAAATCCCCAGTAGATCAGATTACAAAAACTAACTGAGACAGATTTGAAAACTAAGACCAAGGAGGCTATTTGCTAATGGAGAGATGCTTTGTTGTTGCAGCTTTGGCACATGAATCAGCTTTCACTTTCATGTGATCTGCCTCATGTGCCTTTACATCTAGTTTGTCCATTGTATAATCATCGAACGTTGTCATTTTCCTGCTGTTGCTCTCAGTCGCTTCAGGGCTGGATTCAGGAAAACTTCTTAAGAACAAATTTCACCTTAACTGATCATATCTTCCTTTTTCTTTTCTTTTTCTCCACAATATTTGTATTTTATTTTCATCTTTTAAACACATTGAAACATAGCCTTTACAATCATACATATTTTTCCAAATTTCTATACAACCATAAGATAGAAAGATTAGTCCACAAATATTAGTCATCCACTTCATCTATCCAAATCTTTAATATAATTAAAAGACTCCATGTGTTTACAAACACATAGTGTTTAGCCTTTAATATGTAAGTTATGTTTTCTAATGGAAGGTTTGACCAAATCTGTCTTATTCATTGAGTTTTATTTGGTCATTGTGTCTTTGTCCACAACAGAGCTACACATTTTTTGGCATAAAGAAAGCTGAGGTCTATAAATGCTTGTTCACTTCTCCTATAATTTAGTTTCTCTGGGTAAGCCCAACAGAAAAGCTTAGGGTCCAGTAAAATATGTTTTGAAATTATCTTTTCAATTCTAAGTTTTGCCTCTCCCCAAAACAATTTAATCTTTCTGCAATGCCAAATACACTGAAAAGAAGTTCTCTAGCTTCCATACATTTTGTGCATATGTCTGGTATGTTTTTATTATATCTATTTAATTCCACCGCATTATCCATTTATACTGTATAAGTTTACGTCGTGTATTGATAGACATAGTGTGAACACTAGTACAAGCTTCTTTCCAACCCTAATATGAAATATCCAATTGGAAATCTTCCTTCCATGCATTCAATTTATACTGTGAATTCTCAGATGAGTAAATTGTCAGCAACTCATAAAATTCAAATATGATACCCTTTCTCAGATTATATTTTATCATATTTTTTTTCTTAAGATGAATGTGGATGAATTACGAGCATTATCTTGATTTGTTTTAACGAAGCTTCTTAGCCGAAGATATTTGAGAAAAAAAATCCTATTAAGGCTGAATATAAGCCTCAACTCCTCAAAAGACATAATTATATAAGAGTCTGTCAAATAAAGATCTTGAATCATTTTAAATCCCTTCATATTGGACTATATTGAGATAAGAAATTTAAGTCTTAGGGATGATTCTTCTGCACAATCTGACTTTGCTGCAGTCTGGAATTGAACTACTGGTTTCGTCTGGTCAGAGGAGAACTGACCCCAACTGAGCCTGGTTTCTCCCAAGGTTTTTTTCTCCATTCTGTCACTGATGGAGTTTCGGTTCCTTGCCGCTGTCGCCTCTGGCTTGCTTAGTTGGGGTCACTTCATCTACAGCGATATCGTTGACTTGATTGCAAATAAATGCACATCATACCATATCTTTAAATATGTCTTACAATTGGGTTTTTAGTTTGTTTCTGTAGTTTTTTGCTGTGTCTGAATACATGTATGACGGGAAGAGGTAGGCTTAGACTATGAGATTCTATTTCTGTTCAATGTGCAGACTAAAAAAAAAAAAAAAAAAAAAACATGACAGACCTTAGCTGTGCAGCCTAGTAGTGCCACATTATGTTCGGACATTTTAAACCTCCTCTGTCAATGATAAATACAACAACACAAAAGGAGTCTTGCCCTCCTAAACCTGGTTTTGATTTTTGAGAGCAAATCTGAAGGTGTCGGTAATGGAATATTTTGAAATAAAGTAGTTTGGGGAGTATATTCATTTTTAAAATATGAATTCTCCCAATTATAGATACTGGTAGTGACATCCATCTATCAATTGACTCATTAATTTATAACATTAAATATCTGTGCAATATCTGTACTCCCAAATATATAAACTGCTCAACAATATTACATTTAATTACCTCTGAAATTGGATTCCTGCTTTCATTTGAATTAAACAGTAATACACACTAAAAAATGTTGGGTTGAAAATAACCCAACCTGTAACCCAACTATGGGTTGGTATAGCACCTTCCCATCTGTGGGTTATTTCAACCCAACCCATTGGGTTAAAAGTTACCCAACAGTTGAGTTAATTATTTATATTAATTAACATCAGTGTTTTTATTAAAAAATACTTAATACAACCATATTATGAAACTACTTTGTTGTAAATTACAGATTTTATTTTAATATGCAAATAACACATTTACAAATATATTTTAAAATATTTTATTTAAATTGACAAGAATGTGTAAAAATACAACTGACATTTTCAAGATGTACAAATGTGTCGATTCATATTCATATCAAACAAACAAATGTGCAAATACAGTTCACAGCTGTGGCCTAATGGTTAGAGAGTTGGACCTGTAACCTGAAGGTCGCAGGTTTGAGTTTCTGTGCTGGCAGGAGTTGTAGGTGGAGGGAGCGAATCGACAGTGCTCTCTTCCACCCTCAATACCCATGACTGAAGTGCCCTTGAGCTGGGCACTGAACCCCCAGTTGCTCTCCGGATGCTGGACCTATATCTGCCCACTGCTCCGGGTGTGTGTTCACTTCTCACTGCTGTGTGTGTGCACTTGGATGGGTTAAATGCAGAGCACCAATTCTGATAATGGGTTACCACACTTGGCAAATGTTAAGACTTTCAAATGAACATAACATAATAATAAAACAAAAATATTATCATAAAATCAATATACTAGCTGCTGGACCTACTGTTGATCAACAAAAAAAGTTTTTTACTGATTACTAAATACAATGTTTTTAAGGAGGAGACAGTGTGCAGAAGAAACTATTAAAGACTGTGTGTTACAAAAACTCTCAAATATGAGCAGAGGGCTTTGGGTAGTAGATGTCATTTACAAAGAAAAGTTAGAAACATAGATCGACTGCTTGTAGTATCGTCTCCTGTTCCATCGCCTCTCCGTTTAAAATAATAAAAACTTGGGAGGAGTTTTCCTTGTCACCAAGCACCAGGACATGTGGATTCTGACTTGTCTCATGATTCCAGTACAGCACTAATTAGTGCCAACCTTAAAATAATAATAAAAAAAAAGTTCTGTTAACATGCTTTGTGATGATATTTCATTAATACACTCACTTTACAAATGATTGAATTTAAATGAGTTAAAAGCTATAGCGAATTTAAATAGGTTAAAGTGATAATTCCCCCATAAATGAATTTTTCTTTTTTTCTTTTTTTCAAAATATCGTCTTGGAAGGATTTGTATTGTACAACGTGTGTTTTATAAAAAACAAATAAAAGGTGACTTTTACTACACAGGGCACTGTAATTTTAAGTTTTGCTTCTACTTACAGGTTGAATGTCAATGAAGGACCGCTTCATTTCCGTGTATGATGTGCACAACATTTTTCCATTTGTGTGGTATGGTGCAGATGGCAGGAAGGGTTTTAAAGACAATTTCTGCACAAAGGCCTTTCAATGACTAAAGTACAGAGAAAGCACAAGTAAAAAAAAAAAAGTAAGCTTACGGTTTACATTTTTACAGTCTTTGTGGGGATCTAATATCATTTGCACTAAGAGACAGACTAAACCAGTTTTCACTCCCTCCAGAAAATTTGTGGCAGTATTTGCGGATAATTTGAGTAAATCTGACCACCCTTTACCCTTTAACTGATTTGGACTTGTAGGGAGGAACAAAAGTACACTGTAAATGAAGGGAATCTTTGTTGTACGGAACACGGCAATACACTTATTTCACCTCATTGGTCTTTTTTCATAATTTTTGGAAGTCATAGGTCTAAGTAAAATGTAAAACTTATGTATCATTAATTTAAATAGGTTACTTACCTTGAAATGTTTCAATTAACAGGCAGAAATTCTATTGTTGCAATTTTTCCTTCACGAAAAAGTCCTAACCTTGTCTAAAACATAAGTATAAACACATTTAAAAAACATGTCTATCAATCTAGCTTCATAAGAGAAATTGCTGTAATTATAGGGTATTCTAATAGATGCTTAACAATATTCAATATGAATAAACCATAAAAACACTTTACTGTACAATTAATTAGTGCTGGTGTGCTAAGACGAATATGGCTTCTGTTTTACGTAAATTTGGGGCACTGGTATACATTTTAGCTGAAATAGTGGATTGCCTCACGTTTGCGCGCTTTCCTTTCGTCTGGGTTTTATCTTTTATAACAGAAAATTGCAGGTTCATTCAAACGATTCTCGCGGAGTCTGTTGTCTGCCGCATGACTGATGTGTGAGCTCAGCTCCCCCAGCAGCTTAATTCACTGGTCCGATCCGATTAATGGTCCGTGCGGCTTTTTTCTAGCTTAATTCTAATGATTTTGTCAAACTTTAACATTTCACCAGACATTTTTATTAACTTTAAGTAATACTTGTATGAAAAGTTTTGCAGCTAATCTTTTCATGTATTAATGCTGATAAATGTAATTTGACCCTATCAAAGGCCTTTTTGGCATTTAATGATAAGAGTGCTGTATCTGCCATTTCTTTGGTAGTATGAGTAATGTTCAATACCCTTCTTACATTGTGGAAACCCCGCCTTTCCATAATAAATCCATTTTGATCTTTGTTAATATTTGGCAATAATTTTTGTTACAGTTTTGCTAAGAGTTTACATATTATCTCAAGGTCAGAATTATGCAAACTTATGGGTCTTACATTTTCCCATTTGTTAGAGGGTTTACCTGGTTTTGTCAGGGATCTAGGAAGGAGGACCCAATTTCAGTGTGAGATAACAAGGGTTTAGTGACAAAACAGACTGATACAAGAGGCTAGTGAAGTGAAAAAGTGATACCCAACAGGAAAACAGAAACAGCTAGGGAAGGCCACTGGGACAGCTTCAGACATCAGTTGGCAGAATACTTATGGCAACAGAGGGGGTGGCAAGACCAGGCTGATAGGAAAGACCACACAGGGCACCACAGAGCGGAGCTCAGACACTTGTTGACCGCTGACTCTGAAGCAGATCAAGTGCCAGGCAAGAAAAACCAGTGGCAGGACACACAAGAACAGGTCAGGAACTCCAACACAAGACTAGACAGGATAAAGCTCCACAGAAACACAAATTAACCCAAGACAATGAGAAAAATTAAACCAAAAACTAAGAGTAAAGTAACAATATATGTAAGAATTAACAATTTAACAAGTGTTAGTGTTCCTGTAGCTCAAGTGGTAGAGCATAGCGTTAACAAGCACAAGGTTGGGGGTTTGAATCCCAGGGAACACATGTTAGATGAAAATGTAATGTAATTCGCTTTGGGTAAAAGCGTCTGCTAAATGCATAAATTGAGTTTAATTTTAAAATATAACCAGCTTAAGAGAATATCAAACAAAACCAAGAATCAGGACCAGAAAAACAAAAAATGACAAGTAAAAGCAAAAAAAAAAAGAAAAAAAGATTGCCAAAACCAGGAGCTAGACAAGAACATAGTACCACAAAGGACTAAACAAAACAAGGGCGCCAGGCCAGGCAGATACTCCACAAGAGACAGAGGAGTGTGAGAATGACCACAAACCAGCAAACACAAAAGGGTAAGGGGCACTATAAATAGGGAGGATAATAAATGAGGGACAGGTGAGCACAATTAGACTAACCAGGCTAACAAGAGGGTGGGGTAGAAAGAAAATGAGGAGGGGCTAAAGGAGCACATGGCCAATGAAACAATTAACAAGGCCATGTGCCAAGACATAAGACACAAGACACAAAAAACAAAACACAAAACAGAGTGACAGTGCAAAACCCTAATCAGGTAAGATGATTAGAACACTATTCATAGAGGGTTAGGGTTAGGGTGAGAAAACTGCCGTTCTGAAATGCCTCCAGAAACATTTCCACAAGTGGAGTTAGCAGTTTATTTATTTATTTTTTTTTATACAGATATATTGGGAGACCATCTGGTCCTGCCTTTTTTCCTGCCTTTATGTTATCGATAGCATTCCCTATTTCTTCTTTGTTCATGTCCATCTCCAGATCTTCTTTATGATTATCTGGAAGATGAGGTATAGGTTGTTCATCTAAAATCCTATTTAGATTTTGCAAATTAATCTCATTCTTTTTGGATTATATCATTCTTTATAGTAGCTTCTAAAGGCATCATTAATTTCAGTATGATCCACTACAACATTTCCATTGTTTATAACAGGTGTTTCTCAATTTATCTCCTTGTTCAAAGAATGATTGCTTTAGTCTCATAAGACTGGAAGCGGCTCTGAAAGCAGACAGCTTATCATATCCAGCCCTCAAAATCAGTAACTCGCTTTGCATTTGTAGATTATTTTTTTCATAAATTTTTCCTGAAGAATCCTTATTTTATTTTCCAGTTGTATTCTCTCCTCATGTACCTTTTTTTACTTTGAGCCTATGTAACTAATAATATGGACTTATTATTAGTTACACAGGCTCAAAGTCAAAAAAGGAAAGCTTTATATGCTTCCCACTTTGTACTTGCAAAAGGTTCTGAAGTATTAATAAATAATAAAAAAACTTCTATCTGTTTTTTCTATATTTTTACAAATTCTTCATCTTGTAACCATTTATGCTGAAAATGCCATGTAGCTGGATCTATTGTTAATTTAAACGTTGGACTGTAATTCTAAAAAAAAAAAATCAATTCGAGTTAAGTTACTTCAAAATAATATCAGTTCATTTTTATATAATGTTAGCTATAATTTATTCACTGCTTGAATAGCTGTGGAAAGGAAATGTTATAGAGCCTAATTATACATTTCTAATGTTTTTATTAAATTGTGATCACATTCAATACAAATTCAGTCCCATTAAACACATTTTATTAGCCTACATCAGTGGCGCAGGGGTCGCGAGATGATTTCGATATAGGCTTTATATATTTTTGTTTCAATTAATTTAACTCTTTCGCATCGCACGTACGATCACACCGGTGTGATCAGTCTAGGCTAGTCCCTGGAGTGTACGACCACACCGGTCAGTGCATGACGTGAAATTCAAATGTGCTCTCGCGAGTTGGCTGGCGCTGAGCCAGAGACAAGTGCGCTCAGAGCTGTCATCACAACTTTTCAGTGTTTTCAACCAAATAATGTTTATTTTAGGTTTCAGACATATAAGTACTAGAAAAAACAATACATTTAGAGTTTGTAAAATACACACTGATGTCAAAGGAAGAGGCAATAATAATCTTTTTCATTATAATTAGACACATTTTATTCATATCAGATACACATTGTGTAAGTAACTTTAAAGTTTACTCCATTATTCTCCCAGTTCACCAGCCACTTACTTTTATGTATTTCGGGAGAAGTGGATGAATTCACGTGTTGTAAATCCAACAGATCTGATTCTCTGAACTGCGTCTGCGGCACAAACTAAGATGGCGGCGCCCATCGCGCATACAGCTCAACTAACGCGATCGTTATAAAGGTGTTTAAACAACAAAACACTTCCACTTGCATATATTTGACAATCGGAATATCAGCTATTTCATGCCATATCTAACACATTTGTTAATATTTTGAATAAAAAAGGAAAAATGACAAAAGCAGATCATTCATTCAGCTCTGTTGTTGCTGCGGTATGTCACGTGACAAGCAAAGACGCGTCACCATGGAAAGCATAAAGTGACACATCTAGCGGATTAGCATGAGTGTGTGTGTGTGTGTGTGTGTGTGTGTGTGTGTGTGTGTGTGTGTGTGTGTGTGTGTGTGTGTGTGTGTGTGTGTGTGTGTGTGTGTGTGTGTGTGTGTGTGTGTGCGAGCGAGTGTGAGCACGCGTGTGAGCAGCTCAGAATTACTCGACTGGTTCCTGATGGCAGAATAATGAACGAGTTCAACCCAACATAGCTGCACAGTTACTTTCCGAGAGAGAACAGGTGGATATCGAGCAGCTCATGCAGAATTGTAACACTGATTTTGCACGCAGAACAATAAAATATAACTTCGTGTGCTTTGAGACTGGGCATAAAATCGATTTGCTGTACTACATTTCACGCGACGAGAGGTGTTTTTTTTTTGGGGGGGGGGTCGCGGGGCAGCAGCGCATTTATCATGGGGTCGCGGGCTAAAAAGTTTGGGAACCCCTGGCCTACATGACACCTGTGTCTGGCTGTTGCCTAAAAAGACGACTTTCTAATGTTTAATACATTTGGCTGCTTTTATCCTTACCCTGGAGTTGGTTCACCCTCCACCTATGACCTCGCTTTAGTTTCATATGGATTACATAATCAGATAATATTTGTTTTCAATTTGAATTTGTTCATTTAAAAGTAGACAATTAAAGAAAGTGTAGAAAGTGCTTTTTTTTTTTTTTTTTTGCAAAATAACAATGTTTTGTTGTTATTGTCAGTGTACACAAATAAAAGTTGGCCCGTTTTAGACATGATTGGTCCATAAAACAGTTTTTGAGTACAAAAAGTAAATTATTGAAGCAGTATTTTTTTTTTAATTAGTCGTGTTGATTTTCTTGTTTCATGTGTCACAATAATTATCAATCTACAGGTTATTTAGTGATTTAACACATCGTAAAGTTTGCATTTTCAGATTTTTTTAGTATAAAATTAAATCGAGTTTAAATGTCAGGAGTTCCTGTCGTGACAAAAGTAACAATTACCCGCTAAAGTGACAAAAAGTATGTATTTTGTTCCAGTGCATGCTATATTGTGAATTTCTGTGTCTTTTATCATTTTTTACAAATGATTATCATATTATACCAAAAGAATATGTCTAGAGTGAGGCTCAGAAAGACACACAGAGGTCTGGTTTTATCCAGATGTTTTTGAGAGGGCGTTTCTGGACATAGAGGAACATCTCTCTCTGGGCAGCTGCTACTTCACATTTATATTTAGGTTTTAGCCATATGTTAGCCTTTACACCTCTACCTATGAATTTGCAGTTTCCATATGTTTTAATGCACATTTTCAATTTATGCATAAAAACAACTGGATGGAAACATAAATAGGCCTACTTTTACATTGTTTAGAGGTTTTTATTATTATTATGCTAATGTAATAAAATTGTTATATTGTTCATTCTGTTGAATTTTATTTTAATAAAAATACATTGAAATTGACAAAAAAAAATACAGTCAGGTTTTGAGACATCTGATGAAATTAAATTTAAAATGAAAATATGAAGATGTAATTTTATATATTTTTTGCAAAAATAAAGGACAAAATATGCTTGCAGGTATATATTAACAAAGTCACAATCAGGTATACTTAATAAAAATAAGAGTAACAGAAATAAAATCTAGCTTATATTGTTGCGTTACTTTCGTCCCAACCGATGGGGTCGAAAGTAACAGTGCAACTTATGGTCAAAGTGAAATTATACTGAAGTCTTTCTAAATTTCTACAAAATACCACCTGGTATTGATAGATCACACTTCTGAGTTACTGGCCACAGCAGAAATATATCTCTGTCTACAAAATTATCTTTTAAAATGATGTTTTTATGGAAAATGGTACTCTCGCCCCCGCTCTCCCATACTTTATAAGTAACTGTAATTAAATTAATTAAAAATCAGCAGTAATCCCTTACTTAAATTTTTCAGGGGATAAGTAATTGAATTACAGCAATTCTCTACAAATATCCAACAGATTAAACTTGCTGATTAAACAAAGAATAACTCCTCTAACCTTATTACACTGACTGATCCACTCCTGTAGATCTATCCATACAGGCATTCAGTGTACAATTGAAATCCCCTGCAATAACCTATTATCTTGCTAATGTTAAAAGAGTATAGAACAAATCTACAAAATACTTGGGATCATCTGTATTGGGGCCATAAAAGTGAACTAAATGTACATTTTCTGATAATGGAGAACCTTGAATTATTAAATATCCCCCAAGCTTATCTTTGAGTACTTGTTTCACTTGAAATGGTACTGTACCATGAATGAGAGTCATAACTCCTTTAAGGCTGGGTATTGTTCAAAATCTTTCCATCCGGTGCCAATTTCGATACCGATTCCTAACGATACTTTTTTCGATACCATATGTTTTAAAATCCATTTCAACATCAACACAAATACATTAAACACAAAACTTTTATTTTTCACCTTAATTAAAGTAAATTCTGGTAACTCTTCACACTCAGGATAACATTATTAATACAACTGGTTGTGCTTTTTGGATAGGGGTGCGCCATTCAGGGGTGGACTGGGACCAAAAAGTTGCCCTAGACAATTTGCCGCTTGGCAAGAAAAACACACAAAAAAAATGGCCTTTTGGCTTTTGGAACCAAAATTTGACTCCAAAGGGAAATAATTTTGTACAATAATAAGAATGCATTGTACTTTTAACCCTCACAGCCTCGTTTTCATTCCTGTCGAAAGTTAAATATAGCACCACCCTGTCTATTGTGATTATTACATTAATCTGCAGGCAGTGCAAAAATTCCTCAGCCATTCATTTAATCTGTCAGATAACTCCAAAAATAAATTTCTTAAGAGAAAGAGTTAAGAGTGGAGTGACAGCGCTCTTTAGATCCTTTAGTAACAGGTTTCTGCTCCTCTTGTCTCTCAGCTGTGCTGGGATCAGGATTGTTTCTGGCAGTGACCACAGCTTCTGCTCCCAGAGGAGTTTTGTCACAAGTCTGTACTGCTCTGACATCCATCCACTGCTAATGCACTGCATCCCTTCCCACAATGCAGTGCACTTACACTGCTCATTAAACAAGCAAACCTTTAAACCTCCACAGAAGTGTTGTGTTTTGACGTAAGGCATCTGTTTTTTACCAGATGGATACTGCAGGCTGGTTCAAGTCCACCGAGCCTGTCAGGAAATCTTTCTCTGTGACGTTGTTTTAGTTTTAACCCCTTATTTACACTGAATGTGTCTGTGGCATGTTACTGCTCCGATGAGCCACTCTAGTCTAGAGCCCAACCGATATATAATTAAGCTGATATATCGAGTCGGCAAATGTGCTACAGATATGTAAAAAAAATTATACAGATTAAATGCTTCTGAATGCTGTCATTACTTATTTTGTCCAACAGATAATGCTCCATTGTTTGCTTCTGATGACTCAGGTCAGTTTAGTATAGAGATGTGTGGATGAGCTCAAACTTCAGCCAAATCCGCTGGTTCAAATTATCCACCAAACACCCACCCCACCGATTTTGTCATCACATTACAATGATTCCAATTCTTAGTTTTGTATGATGATATTATGAATAGATGGTTAATTTTTAACAGCAAATTCAGTGACGTCAGAGACTAGAGTAGAAATTTTAGGTGTCTGTTAAGGAGGCTGCTTTAAGGCCCGGCCTGGGTATACTTCACATTCCGTGTTCTATTCTGTGTTGTGCCCAGCAGCATCGCACGATATCGTCACGTTCTCACGAGACCAGTCGCGCCACAAGATCTTGTCACATACCTACTATATACTGTATCCTATATACAGTACCAGTAAAAAGTTTGGACACACGAATGGGAAGTGTGTTTTTTTGACTATTTTTGACTATACCGTACTATAATATATCTTACATATAAAGCATATCAGCTGTTACGTCTGTTTCTGTCTTTTTTCCTCCTTAATATCAGCATCGGCCCCCAAAAAACCCATATCTGTTGGGCCCTGCTCTAGTCAATGCTTGTGTTACACCAGCAGCGCTGCAGAATGTTTCAGAAGGTTCCTAGAAGGAGCTCTTCACGCTGCTTCACTAAAGGTGCAAAATGTGTTGCTCCATGCAATTAAAACAAAATATGAATAATGTAACTCTACTGAACCTCTCTCTCTCTTACACACACGCACTCATGTGCTAGTATGTAAACAGCGCTGGCTGCTTTCACCACTTTGCTAAAGGTCTTTGTTGTGATAGTGATGTTGATTTGAAAGCTCACTGTTTTTTCCACATAGCAGTACAAATGTAGGGTACATGTAGAGAGCATGAAAGAGAGCAAAAGTTCGGAAAAATGCTTGATGGGCCTTTAAATATGTAGCACAGAGGAAGCACAGCATGCTGTTCTTCTTCATTTATCAGAAAAAACTGCTAAAAAAACAGGAATGCAGAAAAGGAAGGAAGCAACTGCAGCCAGAGTCCAAAAGTTTTTCAGTCACATCGTTCGTCTTTGGTCATTACTGCTTCTCCCTTGCGTGTCACGTTGAGGAGAGCCAGCACATCTCAACTGTTGCTGAAATACAGTGATATTTTGTTTGCAGAGTGGAACAGGAATTGAAGTGGGTGATGCATTTCGAATGTCAATGTCTCCCAACCCCCCAGCTGTAAATGAGCCGCTCATTTGACTAAAGAATTTGCATGAGACTGCAGGGCTGTGACACGATCCTAAACTCTGTGGATCACAGCAGGACGGACTCTCACACAGCAACTCTTAGATAAAGAAGTTTACAAAGCCTGCATTTATGATGCTGCTTGAGTCCCATGAACCTGAGCATCTCTTGTGAGTGAAGCAGGTGCAGAAGTAGTGACTTTAGCTGTACAACAGCATGACACTGAAAAGTCTTCTTTTTACTCTGTCTAATCTTGTTCCTATCTAAGAGAATCAATTGAGATGTGGTGAGCATGTGTCTTAAACCATGACCTGGTTCTTCTAGCACCATTTCTCATACTCCTGCTGAGTCATCAATAGTTCAAACACTGTTTTTGCCCAGCGTTGCATTTTTATCTGATTAACCTGGCAGGCATTTTAGTCCCTTTGTCAGCATAATCACAGCTGGCAAGGTGTAAATCTTCAGACAATCTACTGAAATTGAAATGTGCTCTATGCCAAGTTGAAATGGCTTCCCTTCTTTTCATCAAGTGAGTGCAGCTGACTGGAAGGATAACTTCACAGTGCACATGTCAGTGCTTACTACGAGAGACACCGAGGATACGACGCCTTCACTGACACCCAACACTGCCAGTTCTTGAAAACTTGTCACACAAATCAGCTGTTCAGAAACGTAGCCTTCTTTCTTCCAAGTCAAGTCACTTTATACAGTATATAGTGCTTTATACAATACAGATTGTTTCAGAACAGCTTCACTGTGATAAACAGGAAAATAATGATTCCTTGATGGTTCAGAGAACAATTCTGCTGAAAAGCAGCTCTAAAAAAACAGTGGTGTCATTGTTCAGCTGAGGTTAGTGTAGGATTGATTTAGTTTAAATTCAATAACTGTGTAAAGATCATGAATTATGACAGTAGTACATAACAGCTTTAAAGCAGCCCTGCAGAAAACAGTGATGTCATCATCATCATCGGCTCTGTCCAGTTCTCATTCAATAGAATCTGTGCAGTCAATACAATAATATTGCTGAATATTAAAAATAAACATCCAAGAATATCCTCCTTTAGATTTGTTGTGATCTCGTTGATGTACCAGAGTGTCAAGCCATTTGTTAAAGTAACCGTCACACAGCACACTGGTGATCCAGGGAAGTGTTAATGTAATGGGTTCAGATCAGTAGAACTTAGTCTGAGCATGGCTAGACAGACTTTGAGTTGAGAGATTTTAAAAGCCAGCAGCTGTCAAACAGAAGACAGCAGTGCCCTGAAAGCATTTCTATGCAGAAGCCTGAACAACATAAGCTGTAAGAAAGAACGGCTGTAGGGCTTTTTCTTGCTGTTTTTGTTTTCTGTCCTGCACCGGCTGATATGCTCAAAGCATGCTTCAGGTTCACTGCACTTTTGCTCAATGAATCCGGGCTGTACTGTGAGAAGGTCACGGTAAGATCAGCTCACCAGCACTTGGCAGGTCTCTGGTACTCTCCCTCCAAAAGAAAAGGTCTGTTCACAAAACAAGGTGCAGGGCAGGTCTTTGGATGAGGCCAGAAGAGATCGGTTCACCTGTGGCCTTTGATAGCTGAGCTAAACCAAAGTTTACTGTCCACAGCTGACAAACACGATGTGGCTCACGATGAACAATTACCCAGAACAGAACAAGTCAAGTCAAGTCTGCTTTATTTTCACATGTACAGTACATACATACAGAGAATCAAAATTGTGTTACTCTCAGACCCATGGTGCATACAGATAACATTAACAGTAGAGCCTAAAAATCTAGATCAAATATAAAATATTATATACAACTATACAATAAGGGAATGTATAAATAAAATAAATAAAAATAAAGTTAAATAAAGCAGCACAAGGCACACGGCAGATACAGTGCAAACCAGTGAAGTGAACAAACAGTGATGCCTGGGTCAGAAGAGGGATGGGGGGGGCAAGTTCGGGAGGGAGTTCAGCTTCCTGACAGCCTGGTGGATGAAGCTGTCCTTCAGTCTGCTGGTCCTGGCCTGGAGACTCCGCGGTCTCCTCCCTGATGACAGTAGACTGAAGAAGCTGTGTGGGATCACCTGTGATGCAGAGGGCTTTACAGGTGAGACAGGCTCTATAAATGTTCTGGAGGGAGGGGAGAGAGACACCAATGATCTTTTCAGCTGCTCTCACTATGCGTTGCAGAGTCTTTCGGCAGGACCACACCACACAGTGATGCAGCTCGACCGGATGCTCTCGATAGAGTCTCTGTAGAAGGTGTACATGATGGGGGGGGTCTCTGGCTCTCCTCAGTGTGCGGAGGAAGCAAACGGTCTATACGACAGTTCCTGGTGCTCCATTACCACATGTGTTAGTGAAGTGGGGTGGCCATTCAAAGTGTAGTAGAGATCTGCTCTTATTAGTCCTGGTGGAACACACAGCAGATGACAAATCAAGGACATGGTTTTGACACATATGTGTTTATTTTCAAGAGAAAAACAATAACTTTTGTTAAACAGTGTTCTTTGCTGTACCGGGAAGAGAAAGCTTGTAAGATGAAGGTGTGCTCCTCTATTTCTCTCTGCCTTAGGCCTTACCTTTTGCCAGATCCCAGATGGCCACATCCTCTCATAAAGCACATTGTGAATTCACACACTGTGTGCAGGTTAACAGTGTTTGTTTTTCATACTGCAAACTACTTTTAGTAATCGAGTTCTAATACACCAGCTGTTATAAACGCTGGTTTTGACTGTTCAAATAACTTGATGTCCAACAGATCCAAACATACATTTGCTGAAACTATTAAGGACAGGTTCTTTTGTTTTGTTTTTAGAGATAAACTAATTGAGGTTAGGTCTATGGCTGTGTGAGTCTGTGCAGAAGTGCTGTAAGCAAACCACTTTCAGCCATGTGTTTAATAAAGACCAAAAAAACTGCACTTCTAAAAGCACATGTAAAATAAATATATAATAGCTTTTGTCAGCACTTCGCTGCTATTATAAAAGTACAGCCTTGCTTTAGAAAAGCTACATGATTTAATAAATATTTAAACTCCTAACTTATACCTTTAAACTGAGAAAAGTGTTAATAGCTAATCAAAGCAACACCGATTGAGTCAGAGAGAGGATATAAGGATTTAAAAGTATATATAATTATCGCCTGCTTCTCTGTGCTGTGAGATCAGCTGATGAGCATCTACATTATTAAAAGTTTTCAGCAAACTGAAGCTTATTTGAATAGATTCAAAACAGAGAACAGTATAGAAGCGGGCTGACTTAAATTAGTTTCAGTGTGGATTTGCATGTCACTGTTTGACTGTTGTCTCAAAGCGTGAGATCTTATAATAGCTGCAGGAGGACACAGTCATGACATGGTTGTTAAAGATCTGGGCTGTACATAAAAGTACCAACATTATGCCCTAGAGAAAGATACTTAACTAAGCTCGGGTTACTTCTCCATTCAGGACATGTGAATTTGAGCTAAACAATGAGGAGCTTTCTATTTACACTTAAGACCTTGCTTGGCTAGTCTTGTGCACTGGCAATTGCTGAAGGTTTTTCGGTGAACTTGTTCTTTAGAACAGTTTGTTTAAAAAAACAGCTGGTTAAAAAACTTACGTAAGCAGTCTGTTTATGTAATCACACAATGATAACTATAACTATACACAATTATATTATTGAAACACCTTATAATAATTAGAAACGTGGATGTTTTAATGTCTAAAGCATGTCAAGCGAATAAACTAGTCTAAATCAGCTCACCTCTTTACATAAACCATGAAAAATAAATTTAAGTTTATTTGTATAGCGCTTTTTACGATACAAATCATTGCAAAGCAAGTTTCAACAATATTTAGTAGTAGCTTATCAGTGGTGATCAGTTTATGTGTATATGACAGGAATTTTCTCAAAAATGTATACAAGACGTAGTCAACCAGACGATGAACACTATTAACAGCAATTATTATATGATTGCATAGTAAGTAGCAATATTTGTTAGTTCTGTTGTTGATTCAAGGTTAGCATCATCTGAGGTCCTCTGAGGGTCAGCATCATCTCTTCTCAGGTGTTCTGGATCCAGACTGGAGCTTGTGTAAATCCTAGTTACCACGGGATGAAGATCCAGCAGAAACAGAGAAACACATAGAGACATCATTAGCATAGCTGCTGATCCAACAAAGTAAAATTAATTAGTTTAACCCAAGCTAATGAATAAAAATGCACCTTTGATCAGATGCAACTACACTCACAATTTAAGAGATACATTATTCGAATGCTTGGCGAAAGAGATGTGTTTTTAATCTAGATTTAAACAGAGAGAGTGTGTCTGAACCCCGAACATTATCAGGAAGGCTATTCCAGAGTTTGGGAGCCAAATGTGAGAAAGCTCTACCTCCTTTAGTGGACTTTGCTATCCTAGGAACTACCAAAAGTCCAGCGTTTTGTGACCTTAGGGAGCGTGATGGGTTGTAGCGTGGTAGAAGACTAGTTAGGTACGCAGGAGCTAAACCATTTAGGGCCTTATAGGTAAGTAATGATAATTTGTTACTGATACAGAACTTAATAGGTAGCCAGTGCAGAGACTGTAAAATTGGGGTAATATGATCATATTTTCTTGACCTGGTAAGGACTCTAGCTGCTGTATTTTGGACGACCTGTAGCTTGTTTATTGACGAAGCAGGACAACCACCTAGAAGTGCATTACAATAGTCCAGTCTAGAGGTCATGAATGCATGAACTAGCTTTTCTGCATCAGAAACAGATTACATGTTTCGTAGCTTGGCAATGTTTCTAAGATGGGAAAAATGCTGTTAAATACCTTAAAAATGTTCATTTGATCGGTTCACTCATGCTCATATCAGTGGTTCATCGGTCTTCAGTCCAAGTTTAATTGTTTCCTCAGTTCAGTGACTGTTGGAGGAACTGGAGCACTGAATAACTTCATTCATCATTTCTAGTCATAGTGACTGTCAGTAGTCCGAAAGTGAGTGTTTCATTAATGAATCAATCAGCTGTTTGGATGAATCGGTTGAATGAATGACTCACTACCTACTGGTGATTCTAGGTTTATATTTAAAGTATATTTTTTCCCCAAATCATTTCAGAATTCACTATTGAACATTTTGGTTTTATAAAATCAAAAATCAAAAATGTATTGATTAAATTTAAGAATTTGACACAAAAGATAATGCATACATTTTAATTAGTTTAGGAAAAAAATGGCCTTTTAAATGTAAAAGGCCCATAAAAGGTAAAAATCTATTTGAACTGATTTGAAATGTTTATTTCTGTTACTGCTGCAAACTAATCACTGCACAGAATCCTAACCTAAGTCCTAACCCTGCCAATGTACCAGCACAATACTCGGTAAAACATTGTCTAATCATCAGTATCCACAAATTAGCAGAAAATATTGAGATATTATTTTTTGTCACTATCGCACACCCCTAATGTCAGGAAGGGCTGAACGTGTGCTGTTCCAGTCTGATGTGCCACAGGTTTGTTTCTGTCAGAGCTTTGGGCTTCACAAGGCAGGATATGGACATATATTAACAGTTTCACAACCACAAATGATTATTGTCTTATTTTTGCATTTGTATCATAAATTGACCTTTTATTTATCTGTTCCTTTCATGCAAATGACTGTTATGATTGTTTAACCTCTTTTCTTAATCCTTAATTATTAGTTCCACAAATGATAATTACAGGGGTCGTCAAACTATACAGAGGATAATCACTGTTACATGAGCAATGGGAAAAGAGGTGTATGTATTGGTGATTTATTAGATGCTGATGCAACATTTGCTCCTTTAGTGATGATCATTGTCCTGCTCCTGTGAAGATGGAACTAGTTTTCCCCCAACATTTTCAACATGCTAATTCATGTTCGGTACTGATCTGTTCTGAATGTGTAACCCCACATTCTCTGGACATTTTTTGGACCACGTCTGTCACTTGGTTTGTCAGTAGGAACACATCTGCTAGATTAAATGTAATGCTTATTAACTTAGAAAATATTTTTTAAGTGTAAAACATTGTTACATTGAATCCATTGATCAGTGGATGTGTTATAATCTTTTTAAAAGGTTAGTATAAATCTAGCTTTCCATTCTTCAGAGGTCTTTTAATGCAGAGATAACAGAATCCAATTTCTCCTCACCGGTCACGCTGTTCTCTGGTTTGCACTGAAGCTGCGGCAGAGAGACGCTTTATTCACACACGTATCTTAACCCTCACTTCAAAATCTGGTAACAAGGTCTTTGCACTTTTGATTCTTCAGTTACATGACTTTGATTTAACTTGTGTCCATGTTTGAGGTTTTGCATGGAATCAGGATAAGGTGATGTTTTTTACACTCTTCAGTAACTAGTGTTTTCGGTGACAACTCAGTCTGAACCCTGAAGGATTTGAGATAGTTTAGTTGATCTGTGATGGCTGAGAAACTGGAGGATAGTTTTTGGTTGTTCCTTTCTTTTCCCTTGATCCTCTTCTTTTGCTCCATTTCTGCTTTCTCTTTAAAGTGTGTCAGAGATGTAGGTCACATGTTCTTTTTTTCTTGTGAGCAGTCAATTCAATTTGGAGAATGATAAGAGGGTATCAAATTTAAATGGCAAGCAGGTGCTTTGGGGCCGGTGCTGACACGGGCCTGTCATTGGCCCCCTGCGTCATTGTTCCTCGAGAGAGAAAGGAAAGAACAAGAAAAAGATAACAACAGCCATTAACATCCGTCATTAAATTAGAAACAAACAGAATGAGCAACGGAATGCCACAGGAATAGTAAAAGCATCTAAAACTGATCTGTCTTCAGAGCACAAGGGTTTGCTTCCGTGTCTTTAGCCCTATTCGGACAGGATTAGGGTTACCTGGTGACCTCCAGTCATCTGTAATAACCGTGGAGGTTGTCTGTGATCTCAATCCTGTGTGAATCGGCCATGTCTTTATGATATTAGTCCTGTACGAATCGACATCTCTGTTATGTGGCCAGCATGTGGCAGGTTGTTGTATATATAATTTATTGAGATTTTTGTTTCCTGTGCACCTTTTTATACATCTTTTGCAAAAATTGGAGCTGCGTTGGAGTGTTTGATAGTATTTTGGGTGCTGTCATATCACTACACTATACAATTTGCTGAAAGAGACAGCTGCAAAGGTTTTGAGGTCAATGTGTTACAAATAAATCAAACCTAAAGCTCAAGATATTATTTTAACCTGGTGAAATGTAAATGACACAGCGCACAAGAATAAATTAGTTTCTTTTTTTTTAAAATCCATCTAAGCTGAGTAGCTGACAATAGAACGGGACTCTCAAAGCCTTGACATCTGGGTATCTGAGGAAATAATTCAGTAAATTAGAGTGAAATCACAGGCTTCGCTTATCCTGGGCAAATCCAGAGAAGAACTGTAATCCAAGATACATAAACAAATGGTACTGTTTTAGACACTTTTGAAAAAATAGAAGTACATTAATAAATAAATTTAGTGTGGCCACCTTTTAAAGTCATTTGCAGGTTGGTCGTCTTCAAACATGTAGTTCTAGAAAGAGAGCTTGTAAACCCCTTTAAAATGTACACCACTGTAGCAGATAAAAGATATTGTCCTTCTTTTATTTAAATATTGAAAAATCACAACGGTAAACCACTTCCATCCTCTTGTAATAGTCGTATATGAGACCCTGGTTCTAGTGAAAGCTGGATCTTCTCATTGTACAGTCACTTTGGAGAAGAGATTCAGATGTGCAGAAGAGTTAAGAATGTTCAGGAACTGGAGGATTCTTCTGAAGGATATAATGGCACTCATGAACAACTGTCACAGAAAGCAATGTAAAGTTGCATCTTTCTAGTTTTAACAGAGGGTTCACTGATAGAGTCATTGCGTCTGACTCTCTGTATTCTGCACATGTAGTGAGAGAACATGATATTGTGATTCACAGGGTTATTTTGAAGCTGAACTGTGGCTAACAGGGCTGCTTGTCATACCGTATAGGACTAATTTAGATCCTGAGGCACAGTTGTGTCTCCCCCATACTTAACAAAGCTCTGACTTCCACAAAGACATCAACTGGTTTGCTGGTTGTTTTGCTTGACATTGACTGAAATCTTAGCATTGCAGACAGCTCAGGATAGTGTTTCCATGCCATGTGCTGCGGTTGCGCTGGCGTAACGAGAACAGAGTTTTAAATAGATAGAGACTGACCTTGATACGGCAGGTAATGATGCTGATGACGTTTGCGTTGCTTCGACAGCATGTCTGGCTGCTGACAGTACAAGTTCAGTTGTTCTTTCCTCTTCCTGACAGCAGGAGACTGGCGACGAGTGAAGGATTGTTCAACGGAGCTGCTCAGTGAAGAAGCCTGTTCTTCCAGTCACGTCAGTCTATTTCTAACTCAGATGTATATACAGATTTGATTGCCTTTATACACAGGCATCTGTTTCAATATCGCTCACATGCCAGTGACTATCACTGGCTATATCTGTATCTCTATATTTCCTGTCGTCTGTATGCACAGGTTTATATCAGTCCATCAGGAAACAAAATCCTCAGAAGTTCAAGAGTTAGTGACTAGATTTGACAGCGTTTGGTGGGTTCTTTGACAGATCAATCATGAAGCATTTACACGCTGAATTAATGACACAGCCTTGACCAGTTCCACTGTTCCCAGATTTTAGATTTATTTGCCTCTAAATATCACATTAAAAAGCAGGCAGTTTGTAGTCAGAATATATTACAATGCAAAGTCAGAACTTTATGTAGTAAGAAGTCTGACTACACTCATATGCTGTGGTTTGGTTTTTGATGGCAAATGTAAAATCACCAGGCCTTCTCAATAACATACTGTCACCCTAAAGAACACCCATCTACAGATCTGTCCCATCATGCAATGAAAAGCTTTCTGCCTTAGACCATGTCCTAACCACACACAACACGACACATGATAAAAGGAATCTTTTCCATGTTAATTTGAGTTTTTGTCCTTATCCGTTGTGACAGTGACAGGCAAAGTTTCTCTATTAGAAACGGTTTCTATTTATGTGGCATCGCTGCTGGAACAACAACATACAAACTATGACAATGATAATCTCAGGTAGAGATTATGTGCTCTATTCAATGCTAAAAGTGAGTTTGAATATCA
Source organism: Carassius auratus (assembly GCF_003368295.1). Classification (NCBI taxonomy): domain Eukaryota; kingdom Metazoa; phylum Chordata; class Actinopteri; order Cypriniformes; family Cyprinidae; genus Carassius; species Carassius auratus. The sequence continues at coordinate 996,403 of NC_039299.1, read as the reverse complement.
TTTTGCTTGATCTTTATAGCCATACTGAAAACGACAACAGATAGTTTACCTCAGTTTCGAAAAATAAATTAAAGCAAACATGTTTGTTAAAACTGTGAACTCAGTGCAAACTAACAATTGTAATCTATGACAAAGATGGAATCAGTGACTCAGTATTTACCTTTAATGATGTTAAAAATCTTTAATATTTAATAATTGGTTTATAAACTTATCCATTTCATTGGGAGTGCTGTACTTTGGAGAGAGAAGCCGTATTTGATGTTTGAGTGATTCTGTCGCGTCTGGTGAGGACAGACAAGCTGCTCTTCGCTGGACTCTTGTAGCGTTGCGTCTGGTTGGGACATGGTGTCAAGCCATCAAAAGTCCTTTTCCCAGATAAAATCACCTTCCATTTGATTCATTTGAGTTTAAAGCGGAGGGTCTCCCTCAATCGATGTAGTGTTGGCTGTTTGCAGTGGGAGGTGTTTCGAGTCAAAGGTTAGCATTTCCAGCCTCAGCATAAAGGTCTTGCTTTGAAGTGTGTTTTAAAAAGCCCCAGCGCTGTGTGAAGCCACATCCAGTCACGGAAAGAGGGAGAGAGTGTGTGTGTGTGTGTGTTTGTGAACAATCATCTCTACCATTGCAGTAGTACACAGCAGGGCCACATGAGTTCAAATACATTTGGAACTCTACAGCTTCCCATTATATATTCATTTCAATGGAAATGTGGCTACGTTACCTCTAAAATGCACGGGCAGTTCAACCATATGCAAATTTTATGGCTCCCTCAACCATTTCCCCTATCCTTTCATATTAATTTAATACACAAAATCAGATAATTTTCAGTGCCACAAACTGCTGCTCTCCTTCATCTTACTAGATGTTTAGCTCTGCAAAGACAGAGAATGCTCCAGTATCATCAATCATTACATCACAAACCCTCTTATTGCTCACGAAAATTGCAGCCATTCTGTTTCTGTTTCCTTCTGAGCATCATGCTCATGAGAAGCTAGTGAATATATTTGCATATAGGCACATGTGGTTTTGTGTAATGTGTAACCAGATTTTGTTGTCAAATCCAGTCACAGCCTTGATCTTCTGAGGTCTATGGTGGACTGATATAACCTTGTGCATGCAGACTATAAGAGATTCCCTACAGCAGTGCTCCGACTGGAGCTGGACACCTCATGTACAGTACAGATCAGCTTCATTGGTGCCATCACATCCAGATGTAAACACATTTGTGAGCATTTATTGTCCGATCTGTGGTTTTGAAAATAAATTAAGTAAAAGCCACAGTCCAGTTTGTGTCTCTCACATAATTCTGACCTGCCTAATCCAGGTCAGAAGTGTCACTGTGCCTATATATTAACATTGATAGTCAGATGATTTCAGTAAGGTTTTGCCATTTTATTTAGCAATATGAATCAGACCATCGTCTGTCTGATGTCAGATTAGAAGTGGTGCGCATCAGCCCAAACTTCAGTCATTTAGAAACTCCAAAATGTTGATGTTGAACAGAAATCCACTATTTTCCACAGACTATAAATGTCACTTTTCATTAATATCCATTTCAGCTTTTGTGAACAGAAAACAGTATGGAGGACAGGACTGTCCTCGTGTCATTGTGTCCTGTAGAGCATCACTCACACCTTTTGCGTGAGGCTCTTTTACGAAACAGAGTTTATTTAAACGTCTGTCTCACTCTTTAAACACTTCTCAGAGAGGCAAACAAAAGGTTCTGAACCCGATGCACTTGTTGTTTTAGAGACCAATTTAATCAGCTTTAGAGAGCGTTGTCATCGTATCATATGTTGGTAGTGTCTGATAGTGTGTGTGGCCGAGTCAATCCATTGACCTCTGTAGGAGAAGAGAAGATGCTGACACTTCATGACTCAGTACAGCGGACTGCAGAATACAACATCATGTCCACATTTGGTATTTTCTTCTGAATCCAAACATGCATGATCTCACTGATAATGCTTTAGATAACTGCTAACAAGTGTTGAAATTAAACTGAAGGAGGAAATTATTAATTCTCTCAACATTTGCGCTGTCTGAAAGTGCACAAAGACTATTCAGAAACGTTAGTTTTCTGCCATCTTTGTCCCTTACAATTTCAAAGATCTTGAAGATTAGAATCTTGCTTATTACTTATAAAGCCCTGAATGGTCAGTTGTAATCTCAAAACTCTAATAATTTCGCAATCTTTCCTTAGAAAGCCACGTTTCTAGCATTTGTAAAACAGCATTTTTCCATCTCAAAAATATATCTAAATTACGGCCTATGCTCTCAATGTCAAATGCAGAAATGTTAATCCATGCATTTATGACTTCAAGGTTAGATTATTGTAATGCTTTATTGGGTGGTTGTTCTGCACGCTTGGTAAACAAACTACAGCTAGTCCAAAATGCAGCAGCAAGAGTTCTTACTAGAACCAGGAAGTATGACCATATTAGCCCGGTCCTGTCCACACTGCACTGGCTCCCTATCAAACATCGTATAGATTTTAAAATATTGCTTATTACTTATAAAGCCCTGAATGGTTTAGCACCTCAGTATTTGAATGAGCTCCTTTTACATTATACTCCTCTACGTCTGCTACGTTCTCAAAACTCAGGCAATTTGATAATACCTAGAATATCAAAATCAACTGCGGGCGGCAGATCCTTTTCCTATTTGGCGCCTAAACTCTGGAATAACCTACCTAACATTGTTCGGGAGGCAGACACACTCTTGCAGTTTAAATCTAGATTAAAGACCCATCTCTTTAACCTGGCTTACACATAATACCTTATTACATTTCTATAATTCAAATCCTATAATTCTGTAATTTTGAGCGCTTTGTTCTAAAATAAACCTTCAATATGGTGATATATCCCGTTTGGAACATACTGAGAGTGTTTAAGGCTTCTGTATGTAAATGAGCTCTGTTCTGATTGGCTAGCGGTGGGCTTGACCTTCCTCTGAACAGTACGCTGCAGCTTTAAGAACACAACGTCTAAGTCTTTTATTTAAAAAGAGCAAGAAGTGACCTGTTTCCAATCATATGTCACGATTATATATTCATTTAGTTTTATTACATTATTGTCTTTTGTAACTGTGCTGTGGACACAAGTTTAAACACACTGTTCTCATAATATTCATAAGTCATTTGTGATTGCAGGAGACCGACCTGTTAGATGTCTCACTCATCAAGGATACGAGAAATGGGAGGTTTGCCAAGACGCCAAAGGTAATACAGCATTTAAATGTGTTTCTGTGTTGATCATTTGTTCTTTCAATGAAGAGCTGAGCTTGTGTTTGTGCAAATGCTCCACGAGATGAAACTGAACAGACTTCTTTCTGTCATTTCTGGCGCAAATACTGTATGGTTATAAATATAGAGTTTTCCAGAGAGGAATATGCTGTCAAAAAGCAAAGCTGCTTTTCACCGGATATGCCAGTAAGATTTCATGTTTCACAAATAACGAAAGAAAACCGGAGATCTTGTATGTGTGTATGAAAAAATCATTTTCTTTTACAATCACACAGAAATTAGTTAGAAAATAGTTTTCCAGATAAATTGTCTTAGGTGACCAAAACATTTGCTTTTCAAGAGAGCATTCAGAATCCTGCAGCAGCTGGACAGAGAAAGAGCTGATGGTTTCAGGTTCGGTTAGGTGCTGATGTGAGAATGGTGTCATTGTGAAGTGTCATGATGAAGAGCATCACGAGAGCTGCTGAGCGGATGTGAGTGAGCTCAATGTGCGTCGACTCGTCCGACTGATGCTATTGTCCTGTTCACAGAGCAGTGGTGGCATCGGTCACTTCAACAGTCACTGCTCCGAATATGGAAAAATGCTGTCTCCCATGTCATGATAGTGGCCTTCCAGCAGGGTCTAAGATTGATGTCTGGAAAGAGAGACGTGTGTGTGCTTCACATCGTCTGAATGAAAGCATTTATACATACAGTGTGTATGAACACTCATGCATGTCTTCGAACACTCACAGGAGATTCGGCTCCAAGTGACTCATTTGTAGATCAGTAGAATGATGAGCGTTTGAACACGGTTTAAATGCTCCAGCTCTCTTCCAAACATCACATCATGTCCGGTTGTCCCATAAAATCACATGCTCAGAGAACAGAGTTCACTCAAGTGTATATTAACCCACGTGGGCAGTTTTGATTTTATGTTTATGTCTTGGTTTTCAGCCATCAGTCCTGTGGTGCTGTCCATTCACATCATGACTCATTAAGTCACCTGACCTGAATGTAAAACAGCCACCAGAATATGATGATATCAGGAGAACCCTGCCGTAAGATGAGCGTTAACTAAACTAGACACTTTCTGTAAGAAACATTGTAATACCATAGTACTTTTAGTTTGTCAGGGGAATCCAGTGCATTGGCCAGGTAATGTAGGTTAATTAGTATATGCCCTCTCTCTCATGTCACACTAATTTGATCAAGCTTTTTGCCCTTATGAGAAAACAGCAGCTGTGGGCGCTCAGATTAATCATCCAAATTCATGTCAGAGAAAAAACATGGAGGGAAATAATGTTCTCATAGTTGTTGTTGTTGTGTGTGTGTGTGTGTGTGTGTGTGTGTGTGTGTGTGTGTGCGTGTGTGTGTGGGTGTATGTGTGTGTGTGTGTGTGTGTGTGTGTGTGTGTGTGCGCGTGTGTGGGTGTATGTCTGTGTGTGTGTGTGTGTGTGTGCGTGTGTGTGTGGGTGTATGTGTGTGGGTGTGTGTGTGTGTGTGTGCGCGTGTGTGTGTGTGTGTGTGTGTGTGTGTGTGTGTGTGTGTGTGTGTGTGTGCGTGTGTGCGTGTGTGTGTGGGTGTATGTGTGTGCGAGAATATTTGGAGAATGCGTTATGTAGTAAATATATCAATATATCAGTGCACTAGTAGTATACTTGTAAGAGCACTATTTCAATGCTCCTTGGGACTACATTGGTCCACTTTCTAGTATATAAAAGTATACTTTTAAGTATAACAGTAGTAAACTTTGAGTACACAACTAAATTACATGAATGTTTTTGGTTTGTTCAGAAGCAGTTAAGTTCTAAAAAGGCTATTTCAAAATACTACATAAACATCACAGGCTAATACACAGCAGTTAACTTTTGATTTTCTCCTGTATATTGATATTTTTCCTGCTCTTCTTCTTTGTGTTGCTTCCTGCTTTGTGCCCCTGATCATTTTCTTTTTCCACTCATTTTTTAGAAATTATGCTTTAAGAGCACATAAATGGCAAAACCATTTTAACTGCGTTCGCCGTGCATAATTAACGTGTTTTGATGATATAATGTATTATAATCAAGTCATGACATAGAAAGCTGTTGAGAGAAAAGTAAAGCAGTGTGTTTCATTATTGTAAGAACTGGCTTATGTGAATGCTGAGAGGCCTGAAAGCTACTGATCTACTGATGGCCTTAACGTGGATACCTCACTTTCTCCAGGCAGTCAATCAATTTAATTGCACATAATCTGTTTGAGACAGAAGGCTCAGAGTCCAGCTCTTTTTATCTGGGTTCTCACAGTCAGACGATCTGCCTGGACACCAGAGAGGCCGGACTAAAGCCTTTATCCAGCAGCAGATCTGTCCTGCATTCCTCTGTATACAGTAGGACCCTGTTCGGGTTTGTTCGTTAGATTCCCTAAAGCCCTCATCAAATTACACTTGTTTGTGGCGATGAAATCGTAGAAGCCTCCTAACCCTGAAAGAGGAAGTCTGTGTAATTATGACCACAGCTGGTCTCCACACCTTCTCTCAGCAGGTGGGCTGGTGATGACCGGTTTTCTTGTGTAGTTTATGGATTTAATGTAGTTGATGTAGAAACCGAAGTCAGCTTGTAGTAGTTCACCCTGAATGGGCACATCTCTGGCGTTCTCCCTGACTCTCAGTCCTCTACAGAGCGCTGGTGAATAATGCTCTGCTGCTTTAGCTGGGGCTCTTTCTTCAATAGCCTCAACATGTTAGCATTTCATAACCAGCTTTAAAAGAAAGAGCTTGAACACTCAGATGTCTTTTATGCATGTTTTACGTTTGCTCTGAAGCCGGTGTCACGTTTATTCTTTTAAGAAATTAGAGAAACTAATTTTGTCTAAGATTGTCATTTTGCACAGAAATAGGTTCTGCTGGAGCACGTGAACCTTTATGAACCACGAGGATGAGAGATGGCAGCTTCGATTAGTGAAGGAAGAGAACGCTTTAATGAGTATAACAAACATTTATAAAAATAAATATTAAAAAAAAGTGAGTGCCCAAACAAACAATGCTATTTTTCACTTGGACGCTGTCCTCCAGGCAAGTTTGGATGAATCCCACGGTCGTATGCTGATGAACATTATATTTATATTTCAGTCGATTGATTTTTAATCAGTGATGTAGAGCTTATTTGTTAAAACCTGTTTGTATTTGATTCCAGAGATTCTCTCTGTGTTAGGAGGCAGGAGGTCAGTCATCTTCATTCATCTCATCTTCCGGAGATACTGAGCTCCACAATCCAGATTGAATGGATGCGACTCATTTATGCCACTATATTCAAGATGTGTCAGGATGCTGCTTTTCATTTTGTCCAAGTATTTCTGTCTTAGGAGACGCTCTTTAATTAACTGCTGAGGTTGAGAGTGGATTCAAGTGGATTCATAAAGTATTATGATAGGGAGACAAATATTAATGAGGGGACGGTCTATAGAGTACGGAGTTAGTGAGAACTGACTGTTATGATCAGCAGGTTCACCATCTTTCCAAGAATGGGTTGTACAGGTTACTTGCTTCACAAGAGAAGGTGGGGTAAATTTTTGGCATTTCTTGAGGATTCTGAGTAAAGAACTTTTGGTGAGACAAAGTTTAAGAATGTAAAGAATTTATTCTGTCATAACTTGTGCTTTCTTTTTCTTGTCATTTTAAGTTTATTTCATTTATCTGTGTTTATTGGATCTATTATAGCAATCATGTTATGTGGGTGGGTTAGGGGAGGGGTTCACAAAACATTTAATTATTTGCAAATTGAATTTACTGTTTGCCCATTTTTTATTTTGATAATTCATTAATTTTAATTCAAATCCTCTGTTAAGTGGCAAAGTTTTTTCCACTGAGGTTATTTTGTGTAATGTGTAAAATGCAGTCGTGTTGTGTTTTTCTGGAAGCTGAATGAATCGATGTACATGTAAATGTAAGACGGCTTCTCAGTACAGACCCTTGTTTGTTGCTTTGAAACCTTTTGTTTACACTACCAATGTGGTTGTTAGGCAAGGGGCAGTAAATGGCGCGGTGTAAAGGTGCAGTGATGTCATGCTACTGCTACCATGGCTACCATGCTAAGCTTAAGGCCCTGCTGTATTTCTAAAGGTCTGGTCGGCGTTAGTCAGGTTTACTGCAGACTTTTCCCAGCCTCTTTCATTCTGGGTCCCTTTCTAACACAAAGCACAACGGGAGCCGAGCCATTGCTGAGGCACTAATCTGCCACAGGGGACCGGAACATTGATCTTCTTTTGCTCTGCGTCTTTCCATCTGGCAACAGGTGCCTTCTGGTTCCTAGCAGTGATTCATGTTTCCGTCTTGGACAGATTGTTGTTTTTGTTGGAAATGGAGCAACGAAACAGAGCCTCATTTGTTTGTCGTTGTTGTTGTCTGATGAAGTTTCACAAATGCATCCTAAAGCACACAAAAAAGTTCATTTTTATTGACCCAGCACACAGGCATGTGCCACAGGAAATATGACAGTAATGCATCAGTACAAGTCTGTTTCAGGCAGGTGTAAGAGAAGTCTGTATAAGGCCATGTCCACACATATCTGGGTTTTTCCTTCTTCTGTTTTAAAAAAAATCTCTGTTCATATGAAACTGCAAAAGCATGCTATGAAGTACTGTCAAGAGTATGCCAAGCCAACAGGTGGCGATAAAATCTCAACCGTAAAGTAATGTTGGCCAATTCAAACCTGGTGCTGCGCTTGCGTGTGGTCGAATGGCCCAAACAAAAATAACCACGTTCGTGTGGGCAGGGACTTAATCATGTCATTGTCTGGAAATATAACTCTTTATTTATATAGTCAGTTCAAGTCACCTTTATTTCTATAGGGTTTTATACAATACTGGTTGTGTCAATATGGTGTCAAACAGGAAAGTAGTTTGTTAATGATGCAAGAAGACCATAACAAAGAGTCATTTTCCAGCAAAAGTCAGTTCTTTGATGATTCAGTGATGTCATCATCCAGTTCAGCTCTCTTCAGTAGTGTCTGTGCAATCAGTCAAGTGTCCCCAACTAAAAAAGCCAAAGACAACAGCAACAAGGAAGCAAATCTCCATCGGTGACAGATATGGAGGAAAAACTTTGGGAGGAATGGGTTATGGGAAGTGTTCCCGGTTCCAGTTGACCTAATTAATTCAGCCTAATGATCAGCCCGTAGTTGATTTTGATATTCTAGGTATTATCAAATTGCCTGAGTTTTGAGAACGTAGCGGACGTAGAGGAGTATAATGTAAAAGGATCTCATTCAAATACTGAGGTGCTAAACCATTCAGGGCTTTATAAGTAATAAGCAATATTTTAAAATCTATACGATGTTTGATAGGGAGCCAGTGCAGTGTGGACAGGACCGGGCTAATATGGTCATACTTCCTGGTTCTAGTAAGAACTCTTGCTGCTGCATTTTGGACTAGCTGTAGTTTGTTTACTAAGCGTGCAGAACAACCACCCAATAAAGCATTACAATAATCTAACCTTGAAGTCATAAATGCATGGATTAACATTTCTGCATTTGACATTGAGAGCATAGGCCGTAATTTAGATATATTTTTGAGATGGAAAAATGTTTACAAATGCTACAGTACAGTCCTGGTGTTTCATGAGAGGCAGTGATTTTACTGCAGATTAGAGCCTTCAGTGCTCAGCTGCTGCTGAGCGTGCCAAAATCGAAATTTCTGATGAGATGAAGCCAAAACATTTTAGTGGAAAAGTGTTTTTAATCATACAATTGTTTTCAGTGTTTTTGCATATGCATAATAATGTCATAATGTGTGTTGGTACAGATGTAGTGATGAAAATGTTGAGTTTCTGTTGTTGTTATTCCAGACAGCATCTATCAGAGGGAAATCTTCTTGTGAACACTTTGAGCTGTTTAAAGACTCGTTGTCATGAGACTCCTCAATAAGAGCATTGTGGGATGAACTGAGGGCACTTCACATTTTGCCAGGATTGCTTTTGAAATGTAAGGCTGACAACGAATCAAGTTTGTGACTTTGTGTGTGGCTATTGTCTTAGTGTTGAGATCCTAAGAACTGTATTGTCTGTGAGCTCTGACTTAGTAAACATGGGCAGAACATTGAACATCAATCTCATGTTAAGCCATATAATACATAACTAATGCAGATTTATATGTACTTAACTTTTGACTGAATGTGTTCAAAATGCATTGCAGTGAAATATCTCTATTTTCTGCTGTATTCAATATCTCAAAAAGTTAATGTGATTTATGCAGTGTTGTGATAAATGTTCAGCCCGTGTGCGTGTTTCCTGTTTTAGCGTGTTGTTGGAGAGTATTGTGCAAACTTCAGCTGTGTCCAGAATAATTCCTAATGCTCAATCGATCAAGAGTCTGCGACACGTCTCACATTTGTATGGACATGCAGTCGATGCATTAAATGATGTTCCTGCCATCAGCCGAATTATAAAAAGCTGAACTCCCATCATTGTGACGCTTGTGGCTGTTAATATTTCTGTTCCATGAATACGATGTTAATGGTGTACAGCCAGCTTGTAAAACCAGTGCAGTTCATTTTCAGCGGGGTGTTAGAGACAGACAAGCTTTATTGTTTACTGAGGGGAAAGTCAGCTCATAAAACAGCAGCAGCATCAAGCACACATCTGTATTCTTCACTAAACCGTCTGAATGTTTAATTGGCTGTGAGAACGAGGAAACATGTCCTTGTATGTCAACTTCAGGTATTTCTTCTTCTTTAAGCATAATCTTACTTCATTTCTCAAAAAACAAGACTTCCTTTCTCATGTCATTTTTAATCTCAAGTGAATGAATGTGCATGTGCTGCTATTAACTGACTGTAAATCAATTCATGCATCTCTCCTCACAGTCAGTTCATTCTGCTTTGAAATGCTGCAGTGAGGAAGAACCTCCCGGAAAGGTTTGCTCTGATACAGAGACACAGACACTGGGCTCGCATTATATCAACTCAGGCTGCTCACATTGTGCTGAATAAGAAATTAAGGATTTTATGTCAGGCTTGATGAGTTGAGCTTGGGCAGGTGACATGCCTATAAGACTCTGAGTCCAGCATTGGTGTTAGACTAAGTGTTAAACTGTTATCACTGAGTGTGTGTTTGAGCTCCTCAGAATGAAGGATTACTCAGATCATGTGTGTTGTTGAGGAGCAAGTGCTGACTCAAAAGATGCACCATTTTCACCAGAAAACAGATGAAAAACCCACAGAATGCCAGACACATCTACAGATCAGAATATACTAAGACTCCTGAACTCTCCATATGTGCTTACATACAGTATTTGCATAATGTAATAGCATTACGGATGGTATTATGGAAGCTATTTCCTGAATGTTTTTCATATCATTGCTTTTTAAAATGCTCTGTGAATGCAGAAACTATTTCCTGATTTTCTACATTTTATTGTGTTTTGAACTTGTCAAGAGTCCAACCATTTAAGTGAACCAAGGGCGGTTCAAACTGCTCTTTATTATAGAGACTTGAGCATGCTAGCCGTAGCTTAGCTTGCACACTTCAAACACTGAGCTGTCATTTCTGACAGGCCTCTTTCTGGTTAATTAAACCGTCTAATTGAGGATTGAAGCGAGCGGTCATTAAGCGAGTCTGTGGAATCCTCCTGGTCAGTGAAGCGTTGACTGACAGTCGACCAATAAAGAGCTGACCTTTGGAGCAGCAGGAATGAGTGTGTGTGTGTGTGTGTGTGGTGATGGATGGTGGGCAGCAGGAAGTATGACTGAACGGACCAGAGACTGCTTACATCTGCCTACCTCCACCACCACGACTCAGTGATGAAGGGCTTTTATATCTGTGTTACTGACTTTATTTTTAAGTTTTTTTTTTTGTACTTGTAATTAATTAAATACCAGTAAATGTATGTTTAAGGAATTCTTACAGGATCAGGGTCAGGAATCTGCTTTACATGAACCACACATATCTTTGTCACTTAGTCCTTAAATCAAAATCCTACAGTCTGTCAAGCAAGCCCGTTGATGTCACACAGTCAGCCTTGGCCTTTGCATAACCAATTCATTTGTTTTTCTCTCTTTATTTGGATCTTAATGGGCTCAAATAAATGGGATCAGATGCTTGATAATGATTACAAAACTCAAACAAGGCAAACTAATATAGGATAATAGATGCTCTTTCTGTGGAAGATGTTGAAGGGTTAAGAAACATGAAAAAATATCCACAATCCATGTCAGATGGTGAAAATCATTCAACATGCTTGATTTGAGCTGCGGGGATCATTTGTTTCTCTCAGAGAAGAGCTGTTAATTGCAAGTTCTTTGTTGTAAATGCATTTCTTTTCATGCTTTCAACACACACACACACACACACACACACAGGATCCTGGCTCTGAGACATCGGGCCCCTGCCAGGCTTCAAGCCTCAATCACCACGGAAACAGAACTTTAAGGCCAGTCTTCCAGAAGCCCCACAATGCACCAGTGCAGTAATTCAGTCCTATGTGCAAATGAAGTCATGATGTCATGAAACATGTTTGCAGGTCATTTTACTTGTGTAATATGACTCGTTTGAATGAGGAAGCCTATTCATCTAGACTGGGATTTAGTGCGCTGATTTTGATTGATTGGCTGGTAAAAGTGTCTCTATATGACAGTTGGATGAAAAATACGGGATTGGTGACGTCAGCATGGAGCATGTTACTACATTCTGATGGTTATGAAGGAGGCGTGCTTAGTCAAAAACAAAATCAAATCACCTTTATTTCTATATTATTTCCATATTTCTTGGTAGATTGTTCCAGAGTTTGGATGCTAAATAGGAAAAGTAACCATTCTGGGCTTTATGAGTAATAAGCAAGATTATACAATAGGGATATATAAAAATATATCGTGGCTGCTCTCTTTAGGGTGCGAGTATGCTCATTATACCATGGTGTCAAACTGTTTTCCTTAACCTTCCTTAAGCGTAAAGGAGCATATTTATTTAAAATGGTAGAAAAGAGAGAGTCCATAGTTTCTGTTACATCATCAAGTTGTTCTGAGGTTTTGGATATGCTAAGGAATTTGGATACATCAGGAAGATAACTTAAAAAGCAGTCTTTTGTGGTAGAAGTGATGGTTATTCGATACTTGTAACAAGAAGTAGAATTTACAATTTTGGCTATATGAAGTTTGCACAGAACTAAATAATGATCTGAGATATCATCACTTGGCTGAATAATTTCAACACTATCAACATCAATTCCATGTGACAGTATTAAATCTAGAGTATGATTTCGACAATGAGTAGGTCCTGAAACGTGTTGTCTAACACCAATAGAGTTCAGAATGTCTATAAATGCTGATCCCAATGTATCTTTTTCATTATCGACATGGATATTAAAATCACCAACTATTCAAACTTTATCTGCAGCCAGAACTAACTCGGATGTAAAATCACCAAACTCTTTAATAAAGTCTGTATGGTGCCCTGGTGGCCTGTATACAGTAGCCAGTACAAACATAACAGGGGATTTATCATTAACATTGGTTTCTCTGGATAATGTTATATGTAGCACCATTACTTCAAACCAGTTATACTTGAAGCCTGCCCTCTGAGAAATCCTGAAAACGTTGTTATAAATTGAAGCAACACCTCCCCCTTTGCCTTTTAGACGCGGCTCATGTTTATAACAGTAATCTTGGGGGGTGGCCTCATTTAAAATAATGTAATCATCAGGTTTTAGCCAAGTTTCTGTCAAACAGAGCACAGCTATATTATGATCAGTTATCATATTATTTACAAAAAGTGTTTTCATACACTCAAAAAAATGAAATCTGGGTGTTGTTCGATAAAAATAAATAGAGCATTTTGAAACAAATTAAATTAATCAGTTTAAGGGATGTACACAATTATTTTAAATCAGTCTGAACTAAATCCATACAACCTTAAAAGAGCTCAATTCATTTGTGTCGAAACAACAAAAAATAATGATTCGAGTCAAACTACTACTTTTGCGCATGCGCTGATGACAGGAAATCCACGTGACCTCGTCAGTTATCGCGGGCGCCATTATGTGGTGGAGTCCAGTCTATGGTGGAATGCTGTATAATTGGTAAGTTCAAAAATCCTTTATTTTCTTTGTCTGCATTGTGCTGATAAAGAGTAAAACTATTTAAATCAGTCAGAATTCAACATTAAGCGGATATTTGACCGCTTATTGGATTATTTGAATTACTCTATTAGTCACATGTCCATACTCGATAAAAACATAGTAAATCGATATAAACGCCTGCATGTATGTACATAATTTAACATTAATGCAGTAGTTGCTTAGTTCTAATTCCTGTTGCAAGCGTTATTTTACTAGATTGTTTCAGTTAACGTACTCGGGCTACTGTTGTTGAGCGTACTGTTAAGTGATGCTTCTGTACAAGTAAAGACGAGAAGACTGCGAATTAATGTAAAAACGAATTAACAAACAATGATGTCGATACAATTATATGCTTGATGTTAATCAACAAGCAGCCAGGCGGCGTGGAATACAGTATAGAGCACATGCGTACTAGGCATGTGTCGTTTGACTATGATCGCACAGGATTAGGGTGCACGCGTTGTAATACGTTGTATTATTGTTACAGTTGCTGTAATTGAATGAGAATGATTTAAAGACAATTTGATATTTGTTTGTATGAAATATAATGGTCGAAACTTCCCTTCCGGGCAGCATTTACATTTTATATTGATTTCAGTTATAATGCATATTGCATGGGAAAATCAGCCTCGGTTTCGTCGGTAGAGCAGGATCGCCAGTTTTCTTCAGAAATGTTTTGTGTTTGTATATATTATAGTTTTACTGTTGCTGAGCATGTAATAGGTGAAACATCTGTACAGGTAAATACAAGTACACTGCAAATTTATGTAAACATTGTTTTATTTTACAGGTTTTTACAAGAGCTCATTAAATGGTATCCTATACTTGGGTTATAGTCTACTTTTTCACATGGTAAGTTGTATTAAGTATGTTCTTAAATGGGTTTAGAAAAATGGCTCATTATTACTGTAATAAAATAAAGGAAAGTTTAAAGTGTTTTATTAGTGTGTGCTTGGAAATACCAATATTTTACTATATTGTTTCAGTTATGAAATTAGCCATTTCATTCAGGCGACTGCTCCTGAGCAATCTGTAGGAGATTTCTCTGTTCAGGTAAAGATGAGAACACTGCAAATTTATGTAAAAATGATTTTTATATTTTTATTTTTATTTTACAGGTTTACAAGAGCAATAAACAGCATCCCATGCTTGGGTTTTAGTAAACTTTTTCATGTGGTAAGCTGTATTAGTGATGTTCTTAAAGGGTTAGTTCAGCCAAAAATGAAAATGATGTCATTAATTACTTACCCTCATGTCGTCCCAAATCCGGAAGACTTTCGTTCATCTTTGGAACACAAATGAAGATCTTTTTGATGATTTCTGAAAGATTTCTGTCCTTTCATGAACAGCGACACAACTGAGAGTTTTAATAAGTTCGATGTTTGAAAGTATGATGAACAGATTTAATTTAGGTTTTTACTTGCATATAAACATTGATCAGCAAACATCAACGGAAGGTCAACTGAACCTGATTGATGCCCAAAAACAGAAGCTCAGACGTGCTGTGAATAAATTGCAAATCTAAATCTGTTCATAATGTAAAGCGAGTCTTCAGAGAAATGTGACTAAACCGCTCAATTTATATGGATTCGTTTTATGATCTCTTTATGTACTTTTTGAAGTATCAAATTCTCAGTTGCATATCTGTTTATGGAGGGACAGAAAACTTTCAGAATTCATAAAAAAAAAAAATATTTGTGATCCAAAGATGAACGAATGTCTTCGAGCATGACACGAGGGTGAGTAATTAATGATAGAATTTTTATTATTAGTTGAACTTTCATATAGATTGTATGTCCTGTTAAACTTGGTTATCGATATGATATTGTCAAATAATCAATGTTTTTGTGCGTTTTTTTTTTTTTTTAACAGAACAACAGCGTAGACATGGAAAGAGAATGCATCCTCAAAAAGCACTGTGTGTATACTTAAAGGAGGACCATCTACAGCTGTTCAAGGAGTACAATGTAAGCAACTGCTTTTCTCTTCTTCACTTTTATGTTTACATTAAAATCTAACCGTACCATTCTCTACTTATGGTTCGGCACGCACTTGAACCGCGGTCCACCTCTAATAATGCGAGTGCCGTATGCTGCTCTAACGTCTAGTCATGAACGCTGTTGCTATCTTTGTGTAAACAAAACTCATTTAAGCCTTGCTAACTTAAACATTCAAGAGCAAGACGCAAAAGAGAACTGTGAGATGATTTGTGAGTGTGCTCATCCAAAGCGCCCACATGTTTTTTTTTTTTTCAGAAAACGTGCAAATACTGAGTTCTCTTTCAAGTCTTGTGCTTCAGAGGCCAAATTCGTACAAAAATTATATCAACATGACCGTCTTGGTGAGTATCCTAGCAAACATAGTCTGTTATGTCTTAAGTGAAGTTTTATTAAAAGAGAAAGATTGTATGTGTAACAGTATGTACTGGATCATCAAAAAAACTATTCTCACTGCCTGTGTTTTTAATGTTAAATCACACAAGAAATGACAAAGAAATTACTAACTGCTCTTGACTGAATAGCTGATGTTACTTCAATAATGATTAATCTTTAATTTATTCAGTAAAGATAATATGCAGTGTTTTATATTTGATTATCCATTTTCTGTACCTAAGGGGAAGTCGTGGCCTAATGGTGGGTTCTAGTCTCGGGCCGGACGGAATTGTGGGTGGGGAGAGTGCATGTACAGTTCTCTCTCCACCTTCAATACCACGACTTAGGTGCCCTTGAGCAAGGCATCGAACCCCCAACTGCTCCCCGGGCGCCGCAGCATAAATGGCTGCCCACTGCTTCGGGTGTGTGCTCACAGTGTGTGTGTGTGTGTCTTCACTGCTCTGTGTGTGTGCGCATTTCGGATGGGTTAAATGCAGAGCACAAATTCTGAGTATGGGTCACCATACTTGGCTGAATGTCACTTCACTTTTCACTTTCACTAAAAAAAAGCTACTGTTAGATACCTGAAAAAAACTGAAAAGCACTGTTTATTTTATTTGAATCTTCTATTGTATTTATTTGTAATGTTGCTTGTAGTTTGATTATTTGTTCTTATTAATTGTTCTTATTAATTTTTATTTTACAGTAGTCCAATTTTACCACATTTTATTTGTCTTGCCCAGGATTGCGACTGGATGAATTCTAAAGAAGCCATAGAGCAGATGGTAATGGGGATCTACATCGTCCAATTCATAGACACCAACCAGGGGATAAACCTGTGGACGTTGGTATCCTGATTGAAGGGACCGAGGTTCTCTGCTCTTTGAAGAACGTGTAGCAGTGGCCATGCTGTTTGGACTTACTTACGCCTTGAACCTCAGCTACCCACAAGAACTCAAGGCTACATTTGAGGTCATCCAGAAAGTGTTCTTTATCTTGGATGGACAAAAACTTTCACTAAAGGTACCAGCCCTTAAGAACAAGATGTTGGAGTAAGTTACCTTATGTGTGTATTCTCAAAAGACTAAATCTTGACTCAAGAAGGTATTAGCTGTGCATATACATTGAAATATAATGTTGTTCATCTTGGATGATATTTTTTTGTATTTTTTTACCTGAAAATTTGCCTTGAAATAAGAATAAAGAGAAACTTTTGACATTCACTTTGAGAACATTTTATTTGTGCAGTAAATTACATTTTGATAGACATGTCAATAATTAAACATTTGTTTGATGTAAATAAAGTTGTACAATTAACTTAACGATAGTAGTTGACACAATATTTCTGGTTTTCTAAATTAAGTGATTAAGATTAATTGGCTCAACAAGATTAAATAGTTTATAGATAAATACGATAATATGATTCAAATGAAAATGATTTGATCTTGTTGGTTCAAAATGAATTTTGCTCTTGGGTTCCATTTGCCTAAATTAAGTTGAGACAACACCATTCAAATGTGTGGAAATAGGTGTCATAATTATATTAAGTTAGACCAACGATTTATTTTTTTGAGTGTAGAAAGGGATCTGATATTCAATAAGCCAAGCTTTATCAGTTGTTTATCCATATTGCATCTGTTTTTTATTTGTTGAACCTCAATTAAATTTTTAATCTTAACTTGGTTTGGACGTTTTTTGTATTTTCTAGGTGACAGAATGGAGAAAAAAACCTTGGGAGAAACCAGGCTCAGTTGGGGGGCCAGTTCTCCTCTGACCAGACGAAACCAGTAGTTCAATTCCAGACTGCAGCAAAGTCAGATTGTGCAGAAGAATCATCTGTTTCCTGTGGTCTTGTCCTGGTGCTCCTCTGAGACAAGGTCTTTACAGGGGATCTGTATCTGGGGCTCTAGTTGTCCTGGTCTCCGCTGTCTTTCAGGGCAGTAGAGGTCCTTTCTAGGTGCTGATCCACCATCTGGTCTGGATACGTACTGGATCCGGGTGACTGCAGTGACCCTCTGATCTGGACACAGACTGGATCTGGTGGCTACGGTGACCTCGGAATAAGAGAGAAACAGACTAATATTAGCGTAGATGCCATTCTTCTAATGATGTAGCAAGTACATCGGGTGTTATGGGAAGTGTTTCCGGTTCCGGTTTACCTAATTAATGCAGCCTAAAAATCCTTTAACGGATTTGGATATTAAAAGCATATTAGTATGTTATGTGTAAGCCAGGTTAAAGAGATGGGTCTTTAATCTAGATTTAAACTGCAAGAGTGTGTCTGCCTCCCGAACAATGTTAGGTAGGTTATTCCAGAGTTTAGGCGCCAAATAGGAAAATGATCTGCCGCCCGCAGTTGATTTTGATATTCTAGGTATTATCAAATAGCAAAATCAGCATCTTCAAAATTCTGGTCAGCAGAAGCAAGCATGAAGTGCTCAAAAATGTCTTGGTGAATGGGTGCAGTGACTTTGGTTTTCAAAAAACACAATGGACCAACAACAGCCATGCCATTGCCATGACATTGCACCCCAAATCATCACAGACTGTGGAAACTTAACTCTGGACATCAAGCAACTTGACGAGCTTCTCCACCCTTCCTCCAGACTCTTGGACCTTTATTTCCAAATTAAATACAAAACTTGTTCTCATCTGAAAAGAGGACTTTGGACCACTGGGCAACAGTCCAGTTCTTCTCCTTTAGCCCAGGTGAGATGTCTCTGGCGTTGTCTGTGGTTCAGGAGTGGCTTAAAAAGAGGAATACAACAACTGTAGCCAAATTCCTTGACTATATGCTTTGACCCCAGCCTCAGTCCATTCCTTGCAAAGATCACTCAAATTCTTGAATCTATTTTGCTTGAGAATCCTATTAATGTTGCGGTTCTCTCAGTTGGTTGTGCATCTCTTTCTTCCACACTTTTTCCTTCCACTGAACCAGTGTTCCTTTTAACCTGCGTGGATGCACGGACACACAGACTATAAGTTTCACAATTTGACTACTGAACTAAATGAACTTTTCCACGACATTCTAATTTATTGAGATACACCTCTCATATATATATATATTGTACTATGAAGCCTTATTAACAAGCCTTTGTAAAAAGAAGGGTTAGCACGTTTGTAAGGTAACAATTTTGACAATAATGTTCAATGTTTGTCATGTGACTGCTTATTGTAATGGCCTACTGTTGAGTCACTATTGAGTCAAAACGGACCTGCTTGGAATCGGCAGACAGACTGGCCAGTCACCGGTCCGATCATGAGGAAAATCTGAGAGCTCTGAGAAATACTGAAAATATTACTATAAAGTTGCAAATGTTGCAACACCTCTCCCTTTACCTTTATAACAGCACTCTAACCCTTAATAATACCAGTTCAGGA